>NW_027069929.1:407960-459762 GCF_002906115.3 Quercus suber | reverse complement strand
AAACTAGATACTTACAGAAAAATAGAAGTGGTAGACAGAACCAAGGTATTGCATGGTCCTTGGACCCAAACCTATGGTAAAACTACACACACCATTATATCTGGGTACTAGGCAGAACCAAGGTATTGTATGGTCCTCGGACCCAAACCTATGGTAAAACTAGATACTTACAGAAAAATAGAAGTGGTAGACAGAACCAAGGTATTGCATGGTCCTTGGACCCAAACCTATGGTAAAACTACACACACCATTATATCTGGGTACTAGGCAGAACCAAGGTATTGTATGGTCCTCGGACCCAAACCTATGGTAAAACTAGATACTTACAGAAAAATAGAAGTGGTAGACAGAACCAAGGTATTGCATGGTCCTCGGACCCAAACCTATGGTAAAACTACACACACCATTATATCTGGGTACTAGGCAGAACCAAGGTATTGTATGGTCCTCGGACCTAAACCTATGGTAAAACTAGATACTTACAGAAAAATAGAAGTGGTAAACAGAACCAAGGTATTGCATGGTCCTCGGACTCGAACCCATGGAGAAAGTAACTATTTGGAGAAAAACTAAAGAGTTACTTAGAATCAAGCTATACTACGATCTTTAGATTTGTATTCGACGGATAACAGATGGTTTCACGAAGCTAACTTCAAAATAGAATACGAATATTGAGCAGAATACAATAGTAAAGCAAACAAAAGAAAAGAAAATATCATTAGTTGGAAGCGAAGTATTAAGTATTTAATTCAAAAAGAAAGTATACAACTCCCTTACAACGCCACTGAGGCAAGAAACAAAATGAGATAAAAGAGAAAATAAACAAATTTATCCTATGCCGTATACTAGTCTCCTCAATTCAGTAGGCAAATTAAGTCAGTAAGCAAATCAAAAGGCCTAAGGGCCTAATCCCGGAAGGTCCATCGGAGGACTTGCCGCGTCTTGGGGTATTTCCTGACCCTCGGTTACAACTTCCCCTGACGCTGTCTAGGGCTCAACCTCCTCGGATGGTTGATCAGTTAACGGCGCATCCTCGGCGGTCTTATCTTGACTTTCAACCGATGGTAATGAGGATCCCTCCTCAGGAGCAGCAGGTGCAACCTCGCGAATGGCAATAGGGTAATATACCCTATCCTCCCTTCTAAGATCAGATGAGGCATCAACCCCTGCTTGGTTGAGGGCTTCATGCCAGGTTTGAGAACAGTAATGCCTGCACACTGCAGGAACTTGAGCCCGAAGGGTGGCTTCAGTTTTAGCCACCCCTTCTGCGAAAGCATCCTCCTCTGCCTTTTCCACAGAGCGCTCAGCGTCTATTTTAGCAAATTTCGCCTCGTCTTTGGCTCTTACAGCCTCGTCCCTGGCATACTCGGCAACACCTTTTTCATGGATTGCCTTGGTCAACTGTTCCTTCATATAGGTAATGTTCTTCTTGGCAGTTTGTAATTGACCCTCAACATCTTGCAAGCGATTAGTTTGATCCTCAGCTTGCTTCCTGGCCAAGGCCAGATCAGAGACAGCAGTATCCCTGGCTTTCATCATCTCTGTCAGATCGTCGGTCGCCTTTTTTAGGTCGGCCTCAGATCTCTTAAGAGTATTGGCAGCCTCCAAGAATTTGTCGCGCTCTTGCGCTAAGGCATTGCTATGGTCACCAACCTCCTCGCCCAACCGGAAAAGGGCCTGGATAGCCTGCCAGCAAAAACAAGTAACTCTGTAAAGAGAAAGAAAGATACTAAGTGACAAAATTTTGAGGAAAATGAATAAGTGCCAAAGGACCTACCAAGCCTAGATATTTCTTAAGGTCGAGGACAACCTTTGACCCACTCATTTTCTCTAACTCGGCCATGTCAGTGGGAAGAAGAAGAGATTTCTCCAGGGCCTCGGCCACGAGAGCCCCCTCGTCTCCTTGAGACTCTCGCATTGATGCGTTATCCATCAGGGGCTGATTATGTAGCATGGCAATAGGCAGCCAGGCTTGAGCCTCGGACTGCTGGGTGGCTTTCTTGCTCTTTCGTTGATCACCGAGCTTCAGTTGCTTCGGAGGCCTGCGAAACCTACCCTCCTCGGGCGAAGAATGGGATTTACTCCCATCCATTGGCTCCTTACCCTTAGAAAGTCTTTTCCTTCTCGGGTCATGAGACTCGGTAGGAGGGTCTGTTACTGTAGGAACGGAGGACGATCTGGTTTGCATGGTTAGAATCTGGGGCTGAGGTGCTGGGGGCTGGGGCTGCGACTCCCCTGGTACATCCTTCTTGGAACCGCCTTCGAGCAGGTCAAGAAGATTGGTTTGGGGCTGTCTTTTTAAACCCATCTCAGCCTGAGTACCAACTCTTAGGGATTGGAGATCGGCTTTGGACAAATGAGGGTCTCCTAGGCCACCAGGAAGATCCTCGGACTGATCAGCTAGGTCAAACACACTATATTCGTCCTCGGAGGAACTCAATTCAACCACCTCCCTTGCCTTCTTAGATGGTCCTTTCTCGGCCACCGTTACTTGCTGGGATGAAGATGGGCCGGATAGCGGAATGCCTTCAGGTATATAAGACCCCCCGATAAAAGCAAAACCGTCCTCTACCACGGTAATCTGCGTAAGCCGATGATCACGAGCTCTAATTATGTGCTTCGGGACTGGGAATGATGTCTGAGCTGGGTCGCATCTGAGGATTTTATGAGCAGCTCTGACCTGGTTATCAGGTTCGTTCAAGAAAAGATCTGACCTGAGAACGGTTTCCAGATCCGCTTTGTTAACCAGGTGGAAATGACGTGTGAAGGCGTGTGGATCTGCGAAAAGAAAAGCGAAATTCCTATGGTTAATCAACCAAATCAAATATACAGGTACAAAACTTGAAAATACTGAAACCTAGATTGTCTTGTACTTCGGATGCCCTACCTGGCTCCCCCTCTACTGTTGGGCAATGAAAGCCGTCATGCCACTCTCCCGACACTATAAGGAAATCTTGGTTTAACCCTTTATTGGAGTCAGGAAGACACTGGATAAGACGAACTCTATCGTCCCTTGTCTTCATATAGTACGTCTTACCCCTCAGGTGATGAAGGCTGTAACACCAGTTCACATCGTGGTGAGTCAGTCTCAGCCCCATTTTCTCATTCAGGGTATCTACATACCCTAATATCCTAAATACATTCACAGCACACTGAGTAGGAGATAGGCGAAAATGCCTAAGGTAATTGAGGGTTACCGGCCTCATAGGGATTCTCATCCCTCCTTCTACAAAAGCGACTATCGGGATCACGACTTCACCCTCTCTCCTTTTAAGGTACCACTCCCCTTCTTCACAGTATTTCAAGCTCACATTATTGGGTATTCCATAGTCGACAATGAATTTGTTCATCATCTCGTCGGATTCAACCAACTTCTTAAACTTACCCATTCCCCAAAGATGACTAAAAGTTCTAAAAAGAAGAAAAGGAGGAGCAAAATCAAGGAAATTTGGGATCGCTAGAAAAAGAAGACTTACAGAAGTATGATGATACTCTTCAGATGGTGCACAAGTCGAACCAGATTCAAGTCATACGCGTCAATAATTGTAAGCGCGAAAATGATGAAACCAGGCGATTCAAACAGGTACTTATACTCCCCCTTAGATTCCCCAAATGTAACCGCTTGCTCATAAAAGCAAAAGATCATGCCGTTAAAAATGGGAAACGTGGTGCCGCCAAAATTTAATGTGGGCACCCATTAAGTCTTGAAACGCTAAAAACGCGCATCGAGCAGTCAAAAAGCCACTAGCATCAACACAAACCGAAGTGGGGCAACTCGTATAGAGGACCCGCATGTATCAAAACCCTCCTCCCCGTCCGAGGGAACGTGCAGCAGGGTTTTGAGGGGCTATTGTGGGGCCCGTGGGCCTGGTAACCTCGGCCCATCGTGTAGTAGGCCCAAGGCCCATGCCGAGGAGCACAGACTATTCAGGGCTAAATTGGGGAAAGCCTCTTTTCCCAGCCCGCGCCGAGGACCTCCTTATCCTCGGCCTGACAAAGATGATTTTTGGGAGAGACTAACCCCAAAGTAAGCTGTCACTCTCGCATTTAATGCACTCAACTAACCTCCCTGGTCACATTAATGGGGAGGTAACCCCTTGGTAGGATAACGTTGATCAGAGTGAACCACTTGAGTACTGATAAGGCCTCTAATGGGACGGACGGCCAGAAGAAAGGCAAATAGATAATCAACAGATGGTAGAAGGAGATAGGAAGATGAAAACTATATAAGAAAAGCAAGTAAAGTAAAACGGAGGGGGGGGGGGCAAAAAAAGAAAGAAAAGAAAAAGGTCTTCTCGGCCACAGGCCGAGGAGCATCCCCCCATTTGTAAAGAAACTCTTAGTCTTTTTTGTAAGGAAGGTTCATGCATGGTGATCGAAGGCCAGTGCCTAAACCTTTAACCCACTCTCTATAAATTTATTGTTTGGGCTGAATTGGGCTGAAAACCCATTTATATTCAGGGTCAATCCAAATTGAGTCCCTACAGAAGGATAAGGAAGTTGACCTCCTTGGGTGTGGGACTGGTAAGAGGGGTTATAGGATTTGACCTCCTTCATCAAATACCTAAGTAAGGGTATATTTTCTAAAAAATAGATAATTTTTTTTTTTTTTTTTGAGAAAGAGATAAGTTTATTTACATGATTTATAGATCATTTTTCTTCCTTTCTCATTACTTGTATATCATAAGTAGCTAATAAAACCAAAGCATATACTAAAAAAAAAAAAATTTATACGTTAAATTTAGCTAATGGTCCCTTTAGATTTGAAAAAAAAATACTGCATTTTACATAAATGACCAATGCACTATTTGTTTCCTCTTATTAAACTTATATCATACGCAACACAATAAACCAAAGCATATTCAGAATATATGCTCATAAAAATAAATGAATAAACTTGCAATGCCTCAGATTGATTAAGTATATACTGTGTGGGTGTGATAAATTTCACATATTAAGCATATACTGTTTTGATGTGGACTTTAAGCTTCCATTCTCAAGTTTTTCACGATATTCAAATATTCTTTTTCTTCAAAGGATTACAAGCCAATTTTTAATTCCATCCTTGAAATCAATGGTTTTTTTAAGAAAGAGGATTATAGTTCTTTTGTAAAGAATCATTATGATATTAATCCTTTATGGAATTTTAGATACTACAAATTTATTGTCATTTTTTTTTTTTCTTTTTTGTTGACAAATTATTAGCACACTTGGTGAGATTCTAAGCCACAACCATCTGAGTGCAAGAAACAAATTTGCATTATTTAATTTCAAAAATGGAGTACAAACACCATATCATTTTTTATTTTTCATATGATTTTTTTTTTTTTTTAAGATGAAATTGAGAATTGACAACAAAGTGTTTTTATGGGAAACTGTTATGGACCTATGGACCAGGCCCAGCACAACCTATATCATAGTCGGATATTTAATATAATGGTCTTGTCTAAACCCAGCTACACAGTCCATCACTATCAGGATCAACATCTCCGCTTATGTCCAGTTAACGTTGAAACAATGGTCCAGCTCAAAGAAACTTGAGCTCTGAGTTTATTGCATTGGATTGGATCATCTCTCACAAATACCCAATCAATATATTGTCTTCTATTGAGGTGGCCTTTAACAACTTGGGTTCCCAACTGACCCAACTGTATTATTTTGCCCACTTAGACTTGAGGCTTCAAAGAATAGTCATGGGTTTCATGTATAGAACTCAGAACCTGGTTAATGACCTTGTAGCTAAATTGTTATCTCTTCATGCATTAAGTGTTTTGAATTTAGGAAAAAAAGTTCGATTGGTGGGGTTAGCAATATATTATAATTATCTCTTAATAAAAAAAAGAAAGAAAAAAAAAGGGAACTCAGAAGCTCAAATGATAAAAGAAGTCCATTTTGTATAAAAATATAGGAATTTATTGTGAAAAGAAATACTAGTATCAATTATGTGTCATATTCCGCATAGTAGAGAAGTGTGGATCATAAGGCAAATCTGATGTGCGAAGAATCAGGGAATCAAGAAAAATACAAAAACGTCCATGTCTTGTAAATGGAGCTCTTGATTTGGACTTATGACATGTTTTAGTCCAATTTCTTAGAATACTGTGTGGTCATAAAATAAAAACAAAAACCAAGAAGCACCCATCTTGGACACAGCCGCCACATAATTATGCATACAAAGCATAAACCCAACCGACATTTCATATTATATTTTGTTATTATTATTATTATTATTATTATTTTTATAATGTTTCAACCTATGATGTCTACTTCTGAATTCTGATGATTCAACTCTAGTTTTCTTATTCAACCATCAGAAATTTTACCAGTTGAGCAGAGAGTTTTTTCCTATGGCATTCTGATAATAGCTCTTTATTATTAGACCAAGATACCAATTAGTTTTTGGTGTAAGTGGGAATTGAACCCCAGATCTCTTATTCAACCATTAAAATTTTTACTAGTTGAGCTAATTGGAATCTATAAGATTTACCTAAGCTAAGACTAATATAACAATTTATCCACCATTATTTATTTTCCAAACTCCTAAAACTAAAATCTTAAAATGAAAAAATTAAATAAAATAGAGTTTTGCTGATTTAGATTACCCATTATTGGGTGGTTAATGAACAGGATCTGAAATCTCTCCTCCTTGCAAATGAAGTCTTTGACTCTTGAATTGTTTATTCCAATTGCTCTTTCCCCTTTCCACACTTTATAGATATCACGTAGGAAACGTACGAGAAAGTTGTTCCAATAAAATAATTGGACTTTAGCGAGTAGCTCAGGACCAAAAAAACAGAGATAAAATAAACCCCTAGACGAAGTTCGAATTGGGTTCGAATTGGTTTTTCGATAACGTTGCAACCCCTAGACGAAGTTCCTGATCTTCCTATAAAAAATAATGCTACAGCCTAAAGTCATTTCTAAAATAATAGTCGTTTCCATTTCCATAGACCATAGTAGAGAGAGAGAGTAAAGGCACAGATCATTGACACACAACTTGTAATATGGCACAAGAATCAGCCTCTCCCAAGTTTACGTGTGTGGATGATTTTTACTCAGCAGTTTTTGATGAGAAAGAAGCTTGGATTTTTTTCGATGTAATGGATGAAAAGTGTGCAGAAGAGTTGCAGCTCCAAGAGGCTCTTATGGGCTGTGTTATCGATTCCCGTTTGGTCAACAAGGAAGCCTCATCCTCATTGATATTACCATCATCACCAAAAATACAAGCAATTCTTCCAACCCCAGAAGCAGAGCCTACAAAAGAAGCTGGAGAATCATCGCATAGCTTCTGTGAGATTTGTGTGGAAAAGAAAGATAGAGACGAAATGTTCAAAATTAAGGGCTGTGTTCACTCATTTTGCTCTGATTGCATTGGCAAACATGTTGCCACAAAGATCCAAGATAGCATAACCATTGTTTGTTGCCCTGGATTGGACTGCAATGGTGTCTTAGAAATTGATGCTTGCAGGGCAGTGCTTCCGAAAGACGTGTTTGAAAGGTGGGACAAGGCTCTATGTGAAGAGCTGTTTGGTTCCCAGAGGTTTTATTGTCCTTACAAGGATTGTTCAGCAATGTTGCTGAATGATAATGAAGAAGGAGAAGCTATTAGGGAGTCAGAGTGTCCATTCTGCCATAGATTGTTCTGTGCACAGTGTTCTCTTCCGTGGCATTCAGGGGTGGATTGTGAAGAGTTTCAGAGACTGAATGAGGATGAGAAAGAGAGGGATGATCTCATTTTCAGGGAGCTTGCTAAGGAGAAAAAATGGATGAGGTGCCCTCATTGCAAATATCATGTGGAAAGGACTGATGGTTGTTTACATATAACTTGCAGGTCAGTTTTGCTATTCACTGTCATGTAATTTTTTATATATACAACAGGATTTGAAATCTATGAGATAAGATGATTATTCTTTACAATCGAGATATAAGATATCAAACAGTTTCTTTTTGATGTTGACAAGATTCAAAACTTATTTTATTTGATAACTAGAGATTTTCTTTATTAGTTGAACAAATTGAAACCAATATTGTCATGTAATTGCTACTTAATTACATTAGGTATTTGCTTAGATTGACCATATACAAATAACATAATTAGCAGTGTAGAAAAAAAAAAAGTATTATTATGCTTTTTTTGTGAGTGGCTAATATGGGTGTTTAGAGTTCTTGAGTGCTTGATTGTTTTCCATAGCGTGTAGTGCCCATATCTTTAAGTTGGTTGTGCGATTAGATCTAAAATTATACACTACTAACCTTATGCGAACCCTTTCCCCTCTAAACCCCAAGCACTTTGTGCATGGACAAACACTAAATAAGTTACAAGATTCTTGGCTCTAAAACATAGACATAGTGGCATGGTAATGTCGTCGTTTTGTTTCAGCTAGAGAGGGAAAATAAAAAATAGATGCCATGTTCAATTATAGCTCACTTAAAGCATTCACATCAATCTTTACACAATTTTTGCTAAACTTACAGAAAAAAAACTTCTACTTTTGCTATTTTAACAAATAGGTTTTTGCTAGAAAATTTGAATTAGTTTTAAATGGATTAGAAATGGTTTCAAATGGGATTAGAATATAATGGGTTAGAAGTAAATTTAGATGGGTTTAAAATAGTTTAGAAGTGTCACACATTAAAAAATTTAACATAGAAGTACAATAAAATCTTAAATGAGTGTTTTTATATTTTTTAAGTTTAGATTCATGAATCTACACTTAAAGACACTTAGCAAGAAGAAAATAGAGATGAATGACACATAAAACAATTGAGGCCCATTTAAAATAAAAACTACTTGGGATCCAATTAGTGGGCAATTAGAGGGACACTCGGTGTGAAATTGCAACGCAATTAGAATTTTATTTTGATTCTTGATTAAACTTTCTCTTAGCTTCGACTTTAATATAATATATATGATGATTTGGATTATAATTGAATTTTCTCTAGCTTTAACCTAATATATATGATTTTCAAAATTTTATGTATTAAATTTGTTAAGAAATGAAATGATCTTGTAGCAACGAAGACAGTTCCAATCTTCATAGAATTTGTATCTTTGCGAGGAAGCCAACCAAGCCTAAAAATCATACAAAGGGTTCTAATCAAACATTATAGATTCTAAATTTAAGTATCTTCTCTAGTTATGATTAGTGCTGTAAAGACAATCACAAGCTAAAAATGAAAATCAAACCAGTGATTAGAGAGCTAAGCCAACATGCATTCCACCAAACTCTTTATGATTTTAATTTTATATATAAAATTAGATATATGATTGAGTTTCTGATTATTAATTTATATTGGATTTCTTGTCTTTTATACTGACTAATTCACTTGGCATAAAAAAATAAAAAAACTTAGAAGGGACAAGTGACGAAAAATTATATTCTAAATTTCTAACTGAAATCTAATTTAGATTTTAATTAAAATTTCTCTCTACTTCAATTTTAATATAATATATTTGATTAGTTGACTTGAGAGTCCAAAATAGGAGTTTCCATGGGTTTTAGATGATGTAATATATTTTTTATTTGGTTGCAGGTGCGCGTTCGAGTTTTGCTATGGATGTGGAGCTCAGTGGACTAACGATCATGGTGGTTGCCAGAGAGATTAAATGAGTAGAATAAATCATTATGAAGATGTTATATATCATAAACATTGTACTATTAGTATGGATATATTACCTCATCCTTTTGCTCTTAATATTGATAAAAATGTTAGTATTAGAGGACCATGTCTCAAGATTTGTATATTTTGCATGGCGTTATACATGGTCTATGTGTGTGTGTATATATATATATATATATATACACGGAGCGGTGGAATTGCATCAATGTATCGGTGTGCACAAGTATGTGCAGTCATGCCCCATTGGTTTTAAGATGGTGGGTTCATTAGTTTAGTATGAAAGTTTCAAGCTCAATTAACCACACTATTAGTTTATGGCGTTTCAAGAATGAATAAATAATAGAATAGTCTGGTTAAAGATTGAGCCACCAGTTAAGTGTGTATAAATTATTAATAATTTAATACACACTATATTGGAGTAGTTGGTATTCTAGATTTTAGAACTTTTTTTTTGTATTATTATTATTATAAATCCAAATATCCATCCATCATAAAAATCTGAGCATTAATCACATTAAAAAAATAAAAATAAAAAGCTTTTATTAAGGAAAGTCACACCTTAAATTAAATAAAAATCAAATAAAATCATAGATATTAAAATTTTAAAACATGAAAATAGCTTTTTTCTTGTAGCTTAACTGATATCTCCTACTGAACACCTAGAATCAAATTCTCCTTTCTTTGTAACTATCAATTTTATTCAATAAATTCCTCGTTTAGCTGGTACAAGAGGCTAAGACATGCAGTGAGTTTTAAACAAAGGCCCAGTTCTCAGTGGCCCAATCGAGATGTGTCTGTGCCTAACAAGGAAACATATATTAAGACCCAAAGATACGTGTTTTGCACAAAGTCCTAAACCTTGATATCCTATGAGATGAAGTATACTTGATTATTGGCCCAGCCCAAAGCTGTGAAATAGACAGATCTGAATTGAACCTGTTAAAACAGGCTCGAGCCCAAAATATTCTTTGCTTTTCTTACTATGTGAACCAAGCTCACATTTAAAAAAAAAAAAAAAAAATTTTTTTTTTGTATTATTATTATTATAAATCCAAATATCCATCCATCATAAAAATCTGAGCATTAATCACATTAAAAAAATAAAAATAAAAAGCTTTTATTAAGGAAAGTCACACCTTAAATTAAATAAAAATCAAATAAAATCATAGATATTAAAATTTTAAAACATGAAAATAGCTTTTTTCTTGTAGCTAAACTGATATCTCCTACTGAACACCTAGAATCAAATTCTCCTTTCTTTGTAACTATCAAATTTATTCAATAAATTCCTCGTTTAGCTGGTACAAAAGGCTTAAGACATGCTGTGAGTTTTAAACAAAGGCCCAGTTCTCAATGGCCCAATCGAGATGTGTCTGTGCCTAACAAGGAAACATATATTAAGACCCAAAGATACGTGTTTTGCACAAAGTCCTAAACCTTGATATCCTATGAGATGAAGTATACTTGATTATTGGCCCAGCCCAAAGCTGTGAAATAGACAGATCCTAATTGAACTTGATTAAACAGGCTCGAGCCCAAAATATTCTTTGCTAATTTTCTCACTATGTGAACCAAGCTCACATTTAAAAAAAAAAAAAAAAAAATCAATAGGGAAATTTGCGAATTGTGGATTGGGGAACAACAGAGGAATTTTTTTGGCCTCACATATGATATCATAGGCCTAAATCTAATGAGAAACCTTGCAGTTCGGCTTGGAGTAATTGTAAAACATGAGCCTATAATCATATATATCGTGCTATCTTTCATGTGTTTGAGACCATATACAACTTCTAGGCTAGTCCTTGCCTTTCCTAGTGTCATCATTAAGGCTTTTGTTTCAAAATGTCCTTATCCCTCATAGTCTTACACTGCCTCTGATCCTATCTCTTATAGCTTAGCTCCTCACATCGCGAATGTGCAAAGACAAGAGGAGCCTGTGCCTTCTTTTGATGACAACCTTGATGAGATAGTTTCTATTAGTTTGGTTCATGCAGTAGTGATATAGATAATTTGTAGCAAATTCTTTCTAAACTTAGAGCACCATCACTGACCATTTGGCTTGGATTGTCTCAAGAGTCTCGGCCTTTCACTTGCAGTCTCAAGGGAAGAATGGTAAGCTTTAGATTTATAGATTGAACTCATATAATATAGGGTATCACACTTTTCGGGCAAGTAAAATTAAAAGACAAAAATAAAAGTAATTAGATTCAATCATGTATCATGATATTCATAAAGTTAGATTGTATACCATTTTGCATAGATATGACCAAAATATGGTTTTGGATGTGACCAAAGTTTATTCATAGATGATCTATTAAACTTAAACTAAAGCATAAAATACTAGGACGAAACTATGAATTTTGGTTTGAGATAGGAAAATTACGTATTAATTCATAATTTCAAAAGAAATTTAAAATATATACATACATACATGATTAATTAAGATACTAAGTAGTTTTAATAAAATGATAATTCTGTTGTAATTAGGAGAAGCACTAATACATTCTTAGAGCTTGAAGACAATAAAACTTATTCATCTCTTGCATTTATAGTAAAAAAAAAAAAATGATTTGTAAATAGCCTAATTGATTCAAATATTGATGTAATAATTTTGCATTCAGAGTAGCAACAAATAGCACTCAATTATTCAGAAATAAATAAAAAAGAAATGACACAATTGAGTGTTTTCCTATAGCAAGCCAAAGATTTGGTAGTGTTAGTAGCTCCAAAGAAATTGGAAATTTGGTAGTGTATCTCTCGACAGAATTCAAAATGAATAAACTCAACTCAAGGGATCAAAATGCATTTTTCGCTTTATCCTTTTTTGTTCTTCTTTCCATTTGAATAGATAATTAGGGTCGAATTTTTTTGTTTATTAAACATTACCTAAAGCATTCAAACACATATGTTGCACTATTTCTATAGTTGATCAATCTTGATATACCTTAAAAAGTAATAGTGATTTAAGGGTTGAATTAAAAATTTATCAAGGTGGCATAGATGGAAGCTTGCTCCAAACTAACCTATTTGTGATCTCAAAAATCAGCATGGTGAAGCAAACTGCCAACCACCCATTTATTCTCTAAAATCTAGTTTCAAAGTGGTCTACATCACATAAGTCCCAATATTGTTAGGAAAAACATTCACATGGATTATAAATTCAAACATAGAGAGATATAATTATATAAAGTGTTCCCAAATGATAGAATGAGACAGAATAATTAGCTAATAAGGAATACCATGTCATCCATTTCTTGGTGGGATAATGTCAGCAAAGATGGTTTAAACACGGTAAAAGCTACTGATTCTAGGTTTTTTTTTTTTTTTTGCCCCAATTTTCTTTCGGCTGAAATGGTAAAAATAATAATAAAAGCACATTAAAATTTAATTATTTCTTTAAATCATAAGAAATTTATAACCATTCAATAGCACATTAGACATCATAGGGTTTGTATCAAAATATTGGTAAACTTATAAAATCTTTAATCCCAAAACCATGGGTTTTTATCAAAATACATAATTTTCAAATAGGTACAAAATCAAGAACAATTACCATATGTGTAGCTATATAATTGGGCACAAATTTTCTCCCTAAACATGGCCATGAACTCATCTAAAAATTCATGCAAGACAAAAAAAATTAGCTCACTAACAATAAAATAAGCTAATACACATCTATTTTTCTAAGATAAAATAATTTAAGTCAAACATTCGGACTCACTATAAAAATAAAAACTTGAAATATCAAATACCAAAATTTTAAGGAACTAAGTTTAGAGCTCACACAACTCAGCATGATATTTGACTCTGTGCACTGTGAATAATGGTTGATCACACTGTCTCTAGTGTCAATCACATTTGAGTTTCGTCTAATTTTTCACCATTTCCATAGCTTGAAGAACAAAGCCTCCTATTTTAACAAATATTTTGTTTGAGGCATGTTGTTTCATTGCACCTTTAATTGTGTTAACACCAAAAGTGAGAAAATTTTTCACATCTTAAACAAAGAGATGAACAAGAATGAAGTATAGGATAGGAAAAGAAATTCACCTTATAACAATAATTTAAGGAGAGAAAGAAGTACGCCATTGACATCTTAGAGATATTTATGAAGATCTTTTCCTTTGTGTTCTTTGGGAATTTTGTGAAACATACATAGGACTGGGGTGTTGTCATAAGGTTTTAGGCTTTTGATTTGGAGGATTCCTTGGGTTAATCAAGAATTGCAAACTGTGTACCAAAATCTTTGGGCTATAAATATAAAAATAGAACCACCTGCTAGTTCGTATTACTCTACTATTTCTTCACAGATCAGCAATGGAACCACGGCAAAGCTAGAAGGAAGTGAAATTGAATGACAAAACTTCAGGAAAAATTCAAATACCAACACAGATTAAAGAAGGATATCTAAAACAAGAATGAAAAACCTACTGAAATTTCAGAGAACTGGGTTTTGGGGTAATTCCCAGCCTTGAGTCAAAGCTTTCATCAAACATGTTTAAAGGCTCATTACCAGTTTTGTAAAATCAGTATCTCTGTATAATAAACAAAAGGAAAAGAGAGATAGAAATCAATCAAACTATAGAGAAATTTTGAGATAGAAAATACCTGTTGTATGGGCTGAAAGAAAACACCAAAGCCACAAATCATTCCTCTACTTTTCCATTTCCTTCTCTCAAAAAACCATCATCAATATCTGGTGAAAGAAAATTAGCGATTTTGCCTCACTCGGTCTCGTTGCTTCATACGGTGAGTTGTGAGCATTTTCGTGTTATATATATATATATATATTTAATGAAACGGTACAGTTTTCGTTCACCACTTGACTATTCCTAAGCTTCCTCGCACTTGGTTGTGATCTTGGAAGGAATGGAAGAGGGTGTGAGGAGTCTTGGGACTTGGGAGGGTCCTTTCCACACCTACCCATAACACATATCAAAGATCTAGAAGAAAGAAAAAAAGATTAAACAAAAAAATAAAAGCAAAGTATAGAAGAAAAAGAAAGGAAGAAATGAAATTTCTAATGCAAAATTTTTGTAATTTAAATTAAATTTTTATAGTTACAAAGTATCGGCAAACTTAAATTTTTTTTTGTTTACTCATATTCATTTTTTTATATATTTGTTAGTAGTTTGATGAATTATTGCTTACTATTTTTTTTTATATAATAAAAAAAAATCTAAAAGTGATACGGGTATAACATTTATAATTATTATATATATATATATATTAGGTAAAAGTAAAATTAACATAAACATAAAAATTAACAAGAGAAAATATGTTTTTTTTTTTTGTACCAATAAAAGTATATTATTTTTATTCAAATATAAACATGAGAATTANAAAAACAAGCCCTTAAAATCCCATAATAATCTATGTTGTAAACCCATAAGACCCCATAAAAGAAGAAGAAAACAAGATTCTAGCTGATCATTGATGAAACTTAAAAAACTTGACAAAGTATCACTACCAAATATAGTTAGACACATCCACTACCAAGCACTATGGCTACCTTGTAATCATAGTTGACTTTAGCCAATGGTTCTTTACAAAATCAAACAAGGCATGTTCCTAGCTAAATTCAACCACTGAGGGTTTCAAATATAGCTCTATGCTAAAAGATGATATTATGTAGTATACATTCACATTCTAATGAGTTTGTTCACATACCTTCAATAGCACAACACTATGATTTTCTATCATTGTGAACCACTTGGTTTTATTGCACTTCACCATCCATTCTAGTAGAAAACCAAACCTTAGTCTCAAGCCAAGGAAGGGTGCTTCCACATCTAATGTGAGAGGAATCTTCTTGATCCTACACAACTTGGTATGCTTCATACATCAACCTCTTTGCTACTTGTTCCAGCTCCTAGATTGGTTTCAACCAAAGCATCAACCTAGAAAGGGGGAAAGAATTAGAGAGTTGGAGCATTAACGTTAAGATTAATAGCACGTTTGATTAATTCTAAAGTCAAGCAAACACTTGACACCCATTCAAAAATTGTTAAAATAAGAAATAACATTTTTTTTTCCCCTATAAATGATAAAAGTGCTAGATTAATCTCCATTGTGTTAGTAATGAGGTAGAGTGCAATGATCAATTTTTTTAAATTAAGACACAATAACCACTTTTGGCCTTTTGCAATACACAATGATCTATATAAGACAGGAAAACTTAAAAGCAACAATAATAATAATTACAGAATTAGAAAGCATGACAAACCTCATATGTGACAACATCCCATAATTCGTCATCAACAAGGATAAGATAAGAACCTCAAGGGAAGCATCAATCTTTTCCTCCTGCAAGTTTTATAAGGATGTCAATGGCTAATTATTCACAAAAAAACTGAAAATAAGAAGCATGAAAGGGGCACTCTTAACTAGACTAAATGTATCAACTAAAGCTCTCTTAAAGAGGGACTTGTACTACTATTGACAAGTGTCAATAAACAATATTCCTCTAGCAGAAAGCTAATTCACATATGTAGGTACATTGAGAAATGCCAGTATAAATTTTGTACATTTTCAAATTAAAAAAGATTATTAGTACCTATAATTATTCTTGCACTCACAAAGATAATTACAATGCAGGCATAATAATATCAGCAACTTCATTTGTTCTTCTTCTTAATAATAATAAATAAATAAATAAGGTGATCTTAAGTTTTCATTTGAATCACCATTTACCATAGTAAGAAAGTAAAACTCCATTTACATAGTAAGCATCAAAAGTCAATGTTTAGAATCACTGCACCTAAAATTTTGGATCAGCAGCTAAATATTACGTCGAGAGTCTATCACCAAATGCATAAGAAAGCAAGAACTCCTCCAACTCTCAAAGTTGGTGTGATATAATTTTAATCACCAAGACACATGCAATTTAGTAAATCACTAGAAATCTTGAAAATTAATGTATGATGAGCCTACCAACCCATGAAACAAATTCACTAGCATTCCTCAATCCATTATGGCTCATTAGTTTGGTCTAGCTTGTGATCTAAAGAAACAAAAATAGTTGCAGAAATCACAAGATGATAAACAAATGAAATAACAAGTTAGCAGAAAGGAAACACAATATTTTAACCAAATCCTCTCACATTAAAAAGATTTTATTTATTATATATTGTTTGCTACTCTCCATTATTAAATGGCCAATACATCATCTAGAGTGGCACACTTATCAAAGGAACTCAAACAATTAAATCAAGTAAGTCTCCAAGATAATGAGAAACAAATCCTTGAAGGGATTTCAGAGTAGCAACAAATAGCACTCAATTATTCAGAAATAAATAAAAAAGAAATGACACAATTGAGTGTTTTCCTATAGCAAGCCAAAGATTTGGTAGTGTTAGTAGCTCCAAAGAAATTGGAAATTTGGTAGTGTATCTCTCGACAGAATTCAAAATGAATAAACTCAACTCAAGGGATCAAAATGCATTTTTCGCTTTATCCTTTTTTGTTCTTCTTTCCATTTGAATAGATAATTAGGGTCGAATTTTTTTGTTTATTAAACATTACCTAAAGCATTCAAACACATATGTTGCACTATTTCTATAGTTGATCAATCTTGATATACCTTAAAAAGTAATAGTGATTTAAGGGTTGAATTAAAAATTTATCAAGGTGGCATAGATGGAAGCTTGCTCCAAACTAACCTATTTGTGATCTCAAAAATCAGCATGGTGAAGCAAACTGCCAACCACCCATTTATTCTCTAAAATCTAGTTTCAAAGTGGTCTACATCACATAAGTCCCAATATTGTTAGGAAAAACATTCACATGGATTATAAATTCAAACATAGAGAGATATAATTATATAAAGTGTTCCCAAATGATAGAATGAGACAGAATAATTAGCTAATAAGGAATACCATGTCATCCATTTCTTGGTGGGATAATGTCAGCAAAGATGGTTTAAACACGGTAAAAGCTACTGATTCTAGGTTTTTTTTTTTTTTTTGCCCCAATTTTCTTTCGGCTGAAATGGTAAAAATAATAATAAAAGCACATTAAAATTTAATTATTTCTTTAAATCATAATTATGGGATTTTAAGGGCTTGTTTTTACTAAATGTATTGCTAATGCAATTGGATCAAAATGCTATTTTGGATTGGTTAGTTGTCCATTACACTTAAATTTTTACACTAATATAGACAATGGGATGGAAATTGAAATTTTAACACTAAAATAAGGTGTCAACTTTAGATTTTAAAGTTTGGGATATATTTACAAATACCCAATGTATAGGTAAGCACATGCCTTGCATGTGCAGCTCACATTAGTGATTTAAAAAAATACAAAAGAGAAAGAAAAGTGTCTTTTGTCTTTGTTATCTAAAGTGGTAAAGCTCGAACGGTTAGAGTAAAACTCACACAAATTTGGGGTCCGTATGATACGTGTGTTTAAGCAACATTTTTCAGTTTTTTTGAAAATACATGTAGGTGAAAAAATGTGTGGAAATATGTGTAATACTGTTTAAAAACTGAAAACATGTGTTTAAACTTGATTTTTCTTTTTTTCTGTTTCGTTTTTTCTTTTTAATTTTTTATTTTGACAGTAACAAATCACACGACTTTTATCATAATTTATCAACACGACAAGTTGTAAGTGATAAAAAAATTATGAATTCATAATTTCATTACTCACAACTCACTACATTAAAAGACCCTTTTGGTAAGATATTTCTAGTAATGTTATTTAAGTGTTGTGAAAATACATGTGATTGAAAAAGTGTTGTGAAAATAAGTGTACTGTTATTTAAAGAATAAAAACTATTGTTTAAATAACAATACCAAACAGGCTATAAGTTACAAAAATTGACTGACGCTAGAGACATCAAATAACACAGCTTTTGTTGCAATTAGCTGACGTGAGTGGGCATTCAAGGGAAATGCCATTAATTTTGTTTCGAAACCTATTTTGGTTTGTTTAGAAACAAAATATTTTAATACAAATTAATTTTAACGTACCATTTTAAGATTTTTTGGAATTTAAAAAAAATTTATAATATATATTATTTTGTATATATATATATATATAATTTTGTACCAAATAAATTTATCTCATTATAGTCAAAAGAATAGCTCTAGAATCATAGATTATTTTACAATTTTTTTGTCACAATTTTGAGGTAGCAGATGATGAGTAATTAATTATCACTTACACATGAATTTATAATTTTTTTCTTCACTAATCTCACTCTGCCATGTTATAATTGTAACAAAAAATTGTGTTTCTAAACTTTTTCTAGTATATAATAAATGAGCATAATAAGGAACTTCAACTTCCTTAGAAACGCAGAGAGTAATAATAATCAAAGTATAGGCTACAAAACTCCTCTTCAATATAATAGTTGACAAATTCACTTGCGTCAATCATTATTATTAATGCAAGTGAAGTGGTAACAGCTAGGTATGATATGGTGATAACTTTATCTGAGCATATTTAACGTTTTATGTCTGTGTGATATAGTTTTTGTATATATATATATATATATATATAATTTTGCACCAAATAAATTTATCTCATTATAGTCAAAAGAATAGCTCTAGAATCATAGATTATTTTACAATTTTTTTGTCACAACTCTGAGGTAGCAGATGATGAGTAATTAATTATCACTTACACATGAATTTATAATTTTTTTCTTCACTAATCTCACTCTGCCATGTTATAATTGTAACAAAAAATTGTGTTTCTAAACTTTTTCTAGTATATAATAAATGAGCATAATAAGGAACTTCAACTTCCTTAGAAACGCAGAGAGTAATAATAATCAAAGTATAGGCTACAAAACTCCTCTTCAATATAATAGTTGACAAATTCACTTGCGTCAATCATTATTATTAATGCAAGTGAAGTGGTAACAGCTAGGTATGATATGGTGATAACTTTATCTGAGCATATTTAACGTTTTATGTCTGTGTGATATAGACAATATATATAATAATAAAATAACAATATTTTACAAGTCTCGTGACCCTAGTAATTATAATCTAAATTTTTTCATACATACATACATACAAAAATGATTAGTAGGGACACGAATTAATTTTCATAAAATTATAGTTCACCATAAAACTTAAGTGTCCCTTACATTTTGTTTTTAAAAAAATAGAATTGTAAATAGCTTAATTAATTCAAATATAACTAGAATAAATGTACATATACTTTCATTTCTATATTTGAATTTAAAAAACAAACCTATATTTATTAGTACAAAATAAGACAAACATATTCTCTTGTTTATGTTTATGTTTATGGTATTTTAGTCCAAATTTATCTTCAAAACATACTTCTAATTGTCATTATTCTCATACTCATACATGAAAGTTTTAAAGTCTCAAAGAGAATAAAGAATGATCCTTCATCAAATTTCCCAAGCACTTGATGCCTTTTGCATCGTATGCCAAGTGCATAATTCAAATATTATCTTCAAAACATACTTCTAAATGTTATCATCCTCATACTCATACATGCAAGCTTTAAAGTCTCAAAGACAAAATAACGATCCTTCAACAAATTTCCCAAGTGCTTGATGCCTTTTGCAACATATGCCAAGTGCATAATCCATGCCACGGTTTGACTTCACCTCAACTAATGCCTTTTCTATTGCTAGATCCTGATTAGCGACTATAAATTTAAATGTTTTCACTCTTTTGTGCATTTAAAAAGCTTTCAAATTACTTAAATGATTATGCACTCCCATTATACAAAAGTACAGCCTAAAAATCACTATTTTTTTAGGAACACATTTTAGCTATTAAAATCTTTATTGGTGTCTTATATGGTTTTAGAAATAAAAAGTCATCAAAATGGGTATAATTTATTATGATTTCACTATTTTTAGGGCTAAATTAAAAAATTTATTCACTAACTTTACCCAAAATTTATTTCAGTAGTCTAACTTCAATTTCATTCAATCCAATTATTTCGTCTTCTCCATTAAGATTGATAAGTTGTTTTCTGAACAAATCTTATCCACTATATGATATATATTTTATAAAGAAACATATCTTTATTTACCATAAGTAGATAAGATTTATTTAAAAACTAAATTCCAGTGTTGGCTCTTGCCTTAGGTGAGTTAGGTAACAGCCTAAGGCCCCAAATTGTGGAAGGCCCTCAAATTTCATCCAATTAGTTTAATTCTTTGATTCCCAAAAAAGAAAAAAAAGGGTTAACAATGTAAAATGAATAAATAAAACTGCAAATTATAATTTAAAAAAATAAGGAAAACAAACATCTAAGAAATTAAAAAAGAGGGGCAATGGATGCCAATGAATTATACTTGATATATAAAAAACAGAAAAGATAAATTCTTTGTAATCTAGAAGTTGAAATCTCTCCCTCCTTCTCTTTTTCTCTGTCAACCAAAAAAAAATAGTTCACAAAAAAACTTGTTTTTTTTTTTTAGTCTTCACTCTTAGGGCTTTAGGACCCAAAATGCTTTTTTTTTTTTTTTTTTTTTTTTAAAAAANAACCAAAAAAAAATAGTTCACAAAAAAACTTGTTTTTTTTTTTTAGTCTTCACTCTTAGGGCTTTAGTACCCAAAATGCTTTTTTTTTTTTTTTTTTTTTTAATAAAAAATTATAAAATATTTGCCTCAAAATACATAGAGCAGCACTGAAACTAACAAAACCATTTAATCCTTAAAACAAAATCTAAAAAGTAAAATAAAATAAAGGCATGTAATAATGTAATATATGAAGAATAGTTGGGTCAGGTGGGAGGAAGCGACTCAGCGAGGGGCCTTTTTTTATTTATTTTTTTATATTTGGTTGGGCCGGGTTAGGCTAGTCGTGAGAACGACTAGCCTAACTTCCTTGTGGGGTTCTCTAAAATAAAATTTGAAATTAAAAAAAAAAAAAAAAAGTTTGGGTCAGATAAAGTTGAAAATTCACCTTTTAATTTCTCTGTGCTTTATCTTTTTCCTGTTTAGCCTTAGTCCAAAAGTCTAAATTTTAAATGAGGGAGTTCCCAATGGGCCCAATAAGAAATGACTTCTTCCAAGCGAAGCTACTTCTAAAGTAAGATCATTTCCATTATATTAAACCCCCATACACACTTTCTCCTTAGTAAAGAGAAAGACTAAGAAGCTGATCATTGACTCAGAATTTGTAATATGGCACAAGAATCAGCTTCTTTCGATCTTAAGCAGGTAGATGATTCCTACTTCTCACTAGTGTTTGATGAAAAAGAAGGTGTGATTTTGCCTGTATCTGATGAGAAGTATGCAGAAGAGTTGCAGTTCCAAGAGGCTCTTATGGGCTCTGTGGTCACTGCCAAATTGGCCAACAATGGAGCCTTAACCTTATTGCCATTAATGTCATCGCCAACGCCAACAATACAAGTAATTTTTCCAACCCCGGAACCAGAGCCAGCAAAAGAAGCTGGAGAATCATCACATAGCTTCTGTGAGATTTGTGTGGATAGGAAAGATAGTGACCAGATGTTCAAAACTGAGAGCTGTGTTCACTCATTTTGCTCTGATTGCATTGGCAAACACGTTGCCACAAAGATCCAAGAGAGCATAACCACTGTTACTTGCCCTGGATTGGACTGCAAGAGTGTCATAGAACTCGATGCTTGCAGGGAAGTGCTTCCGAAAGACGTGTTGGACAGGTGGGACGAGGCGCTATGTGAAGCGCTGTTTGGTTCCCAGAGGTTTTACTGTCCTTTCAAGGATTGTTCAGCAATGTTGCTGAATGATAATGAAGAAGGGGAAGCGATTAGGGAGTCAGAGTGTCCGTTCTGCCACAGATTGTTCTGTGCTGTGTGTTATGTGCCTTGGCATTCAGGGGTGGATTGCGAAGAGTTCCAGAGATTGAACGAGGATGAGAGAGGGAGGGATGATCTCATGTTGAGGGAGCTTGTTAAGGAGAAGAAATGGAGGAGGTGTCCCCATTGCAAATATTTTGTGGAAAGGACTGATGGTTGTTTACATATGACTTGCAGGTCAGTTTTGCTCTTCACTGTCATGTCATTTTTTATATTTACAATCAGATTTGATATCTATGAGATCAAGATAAAATACCAATTAGTTTTTTTTTTAGTATAGAGCACATTCAAAACTTTTTCTATTTGATAACAAGACTAGGATAACAAGACCAGTTGAACCAACTTTTTTCTATTTGATAACAAAACCAGTTGAACAAACTTTTATCTATTTGATAACAAGACCAATTGAACAAGCTAAAACTAGGATTGTCATGTAATTTTTACATAATTACGCATGAAGTATTTGCTTAGAATGACCTTATATAAATTAGTGATGTTAATTAGTAGAAAAATGTATATTATGTTGGTTTTGTTTTGTTTTTTTTTTTTTTTTGTTAACATGTGTTCAGAGTTCTTTGAGCCCTTGATTATTTTCCTTAGGAGTAGTGATAGTTCCAAATTGTGTGAATGATTTCAGCTAGAGTGTATACAGGTAGTATATAACTTAGCATGTGAAAAATAATTAGCATTTCTTAGTGTGTAGTAGTAGTACCCATATTATTGAGGGAAACTATTCTCTTACCCTCATTTACATCAATATCCATAATTGATATGGAAATATCCACATTTTAAAACATGAAATTGGATGTAGAAAAATAAGTGTAAGAGTATCTAGTGATAACATCTAAAACAGAGACATTGGGGCATAGTTATGCCTATTAAGTTGGTTGTGTGATAAGATCTAAAATATATACATTGGGGCATAGTAATGTTATTATTTTTCTCTGGCTAGAGAGGGACAATAAAATTAGATGCCTTGTTCAATTAATTAGCCCTCTTATGTGTTACATAATTTTATGATTTTAAGATGTCCAAAGTGGGACTTTCAACGGGTTTTAGCTGATGTAATTATAATGAGTCAAGAAGTTCTTTTTATAAGCAAAAGCTATTGTTTATTTGGTTGCAGGTGTACGTCCCAGTTTTGCTATGGATGTGGAGCTGAGTGGACTAGCGATCATGGTGGTTGCCAGAGAGATTAATGTCTAGAATGAATCATAATGAAGATGTTATCACAAGCACTGTACTATAAGTATTGGAAACTCTGGATATATTACCTCTTTATTTTGCTTTTATCCTTGGTTAATTTATGAGAAAAATGCTCAAATTTGCATATACATCTATTATTCAAATTCTTCTCATTAATTATTGAGAATTCACTATACACTATTCTTAGCCTCTTGGACTATTATACATAATAATAACTCCAAAATCAGAATCTATGCTAAAAATGAAGTTGAATACAAAGTCAAAGATCAAAATCAACACACGTCAACGGTTGAATTAAGGTGGTCATTGTGTGGCGTATGATCGGAGATTGAAAGATCTTGGTGCGTTAGTGTGTTTGCCGTTTGGGGAGTTGCAGCTTGCGTAACTTTAGATATGCATGTTGTATGCATTCTAACAGGGGTAGTGTGTGTATTTTCTATTTCTTTGATGGTGGGAAACTTATAAGAGTGTTCTTGTACTAATGCTCATGTTTTTGTTGTTGTTCTATGCTTCTATACGAACATTGAATTTAAGATTCAGTTTGGTTTAGGTGAACTTAAAATTCAGCTTGATATATGTTAATGGCGCAAATAATCTTAGTGGTTAACTTATTCAAATGAGTTATGGAAGACATGAGAGAGACAAACTTGCTAAGTTAAGAATGGCACCGGTGTGGCGCTGACCAAAACTGTTTAAATGCTTAATTTAGCTCATTTAATATCAAAATCTCAAACATGAAAGTCTCTTGGAATTTCTCTTATATCTTTGCATGGTAGTTTTTGGCATGAATATATACAAACCATTTGACCATACTACCAAGATTTCCTCCATTTTCTCTAAGTGGGGCATGGAAGGTATCATGACTGCGATTATGGGCGGATGTCTAGAGTCGTGCTCATTTAGGTTATGTTTGGTGGCATCTAGGGAAAGGGAATATGAAAGAAAACAGCAAGGGAAGGAAAAGGAAAAGAGAAAATGTTTTCCTCTATGTGTGTCAACCCACTTTTCTCTTCTCTCATCTAACCAAACAAGGAAAATGACTTCCCTTCTCTCATTTTCTTTACCTTTCTCTCACCTTCGCCCAATTCAAACAAAGCGTTTAAGATGGTGAGCTAATTCTATGTGAATTTTTACATAATTACACATGAAGTATTTGCTTAGAATGACCTTTTATAAATATTAGTTATGTTAATTAGTAGAAAAATGTATATTATGTTGGTTTTGTTTTTTTGTTAACATGTGTTTAGAGTTCTTTGAGCCCTTGATTATTTTCCTTAGGAGTAGTGATAGTTACAAATTGTGTGAATGAGACATTTAGTTATAATTGTGAAATTGTATTTTCCTTAGGAGTGGTGATAGTTACAAATTGTGTGAATGATTTCAGCTAGAGTGTATACGGGTAGTATATAACTTAGCATGTGAAAAATAATTAGCATTTCTTAGTGTGTAGTAGTAGTACCCTAATTATTGAGGGAAACTATTCTCTTACCCTCATTTACATCAATATCCATAATTGATAAGAAAATATCCACATTTTAAAACATGAAATTGGATGTAGAAAAACAAGTGTAAGAGTATCTATGCCTATTAAGTTGGTTGAGTGATAACATCTAAAACAAAGACATTGGGGCATAGTTATGCCTATAAAGTTGGTTGTGTGATAAGATCTAAAATATATACATTGGGGCATATTAATGTTATCATTTTGCTCTGGCTAGAGAGGGACAATAAAATTAGATGCCTTGTTCAATTAATTAGCTCTCTTATGTGTTAGTATGTTACATAATTTTATGATTTAAGATGCCCAAAGTAGGACTTTCAACGGGTTTTTGCAGATGTAATTATAATGAGTCAAGAAGTTCTTCTTATAAGCAAAAGCTATTGTTTATTTGGTTGCAGGTGTACGTCCCAGTTTTGCTATGGATGTGGAGCTGAGTGGACTAGCGATCATGGTGGTTGCCAGAGAGATTAAATGTCTAGAATGAATCATAATGAAGATGTTATCACAAGCACTGTACTATAAGTATTGGAAACTCTGGATATATTACCTCTTTATTTTGCTTTTATCCTTGGTTAATTTATGAGAAAAATGCTCAAATTTGCATATACATCTATTATTCAAATTCTTCTCATTAATTATTGAGAATTCACTATACACTATTCTTAGCCTCTTGGACTATTATACATAAATAATAACTCCGAAATCAGAATCTATGCTAAAAATGAAGTTGAATACAAAGTCAAAGATCAAAATCAACACACGTCAACTGTTGAACTAAGGTGGTCCTTGTGTGGCGTATGATCGGAGATTGAAGGATCTTGGTGCGGTAGTGTTTTGCCGTCTGGGGAGTTGCTGCTTGCATAACTTTAGATATGCATGTTGTATACTATATAAACTTAACACATAGACGTGCAAGAACATGGATCCAAGCATATAATCATGTGAAGACAAGGATCTAACCATATAGCATGGAAATAAACATATAAAACACATAGATCCAAGCAAAGCATAGCCAACAACATCGTACGAGCATGTGAGCACGTAACTCTAACATCAACGTAGAACTAAAAGAGGCACAAAACATAGAAAAACATGGCATAAAGCCTAAAGCATGTAGATCTAAACATATGAACATGTAAGTATGTAGATCTAAGCATGAAACATGGCATAAGGCATAAAAGCAAAGAGATTTAAACTAGAAACACAAATAAAGCAAGCAACAAGTTAAAGAAAACAATAAATCATGTTATTCAAGCAAAAATATCAAGATAAATGCTTGAAAAAGATTTAGAAGGTTAGGGGTATAGATGGTAGCTAAAAAGCTACATCCACACCTCTAAACCCCAAATCCAAAGTGTAGAAGAGAAAAACTCAGAAAAATGATTGTTCTCTTAGTCTGAAGGGTGCCTGGGGCTTTTTATAGCCTCGATGTGAATCTCGAGGTGGCAGCCCTTCAAGGGCCGCCAACTTCAAAAGGCCTCTGATTGGTTTGATCTTAACACCCTTGGAAAGACTTTGACTTCTTGTCTCTAAAAAGGTATGGATCTTGAAAATCCAACAGTCGGATCGAAAGTTATGGCTCTCAGAAGTTAAAAGTGCATCGATCGGTGCATTATCCCATTTTTCATGATATCTCGGTCTTTCTAGCTCCAATTTCGACCCATGAATAGTCATTGAAATGATAAGTTAATAATCTTCGCAATGGCATCGGTTTCAACTCGTTTTGACGGCCGGCTCAAAATTAGAATTTTTGAGCTCACCCAAGATCAACTTTGGGTCAAACTTGGTCAAAGTGGCCAAAAATCTCTGAGAAGATTGAGTTTGATGTAAAACTATGAAAAGTGTTGTTTTTTGAGGGTTTTGACCTCGTTTGACCTTCAGTCAAACCTAGGGTCGACTAGGGGCATTTTGGTCATTTTAGCTAAAAAGGGCACTTTGGTTGCTTTGATGTCCGAACGGGTTGCACTACGTTATTTTGGATGTTCTTGTGGCCCCATGGAGATAAAATGATATTTTTGAATTTTTCGAGGTTCGACACGCAAATCGAGGGTGAACAAAATACGGTCTACCTCCTATGTCTTAGATTTTTTTCCAGATGAGCCACATATTCCTTCTATAGTTGCTCTTGATCCTCCTATAGACTTCTCTGTCCAACCACTAGATATTTTTGATGCCTTTCCTATATCACCCTCTAATGCACAGGTGGAAGATGAACAGATCGAAGATGAGCCACCTAACCTTGACCTTGGGTTCCCTGCTCCTACTCCGCTAAAGATCTTGCACAAGACATTCCACCTTATCACTCAACTCGGGTAAGATCCATTCCTGCACATTTACTTGACTATCATTGTTACAATACTCTTGCTACATTGCACGAGCCTCACACATATCGTGAGGCCTTCACTGACCTTTTATGGCAGATTGTAATGAAAGAGGAACTTGATGCATTATCTAAAAACCATACTTAGGATTTGGTGACTCTCCTCCCTGGGAAATCTGTGATTGGTTGTAAGTGGATTTACAAGATCAAGACTTGCTCTAATGGGTTCATTGAGAGATATAAAGCTCGTCTTGTTGGAAAAGGTTTTACACAAGAGTATGAGATTGATTATGGAGAGATATTTGCTCCGGTTGCTTGAATCTCATTTGTTCGTGCCCCCTTAGCTGTTGCTGCTACCAATAAATGGGACATTTTTTCGGATGGATGACAAAAATGCCTTCCTTAATGGGAATTTAAGTGAAGAAGTTTATATGCAATTTCGTCCTGGTCTCTCTATTGAACCGAACAAGGTTTGTCACTTTCGACGTGCACTTTATGGCCTTAAACAAGCTCCACGAGCTTGGCTTGCTAAGTTCAGCTCTACCATTTCACACTTGGGTTACATTGCTAGTCATTATGATTCTGCCTTATTTCTTCATCACACTCCTCTTATGTAAATGCACTATTTTACTCAAGTCAAGTATGCTTCTGAACTTTTGTCTCGAGTTAGACTCATTGATAGCAAGACTGTTAACACTCTCATTGAACTTAATGCGCATCTGACTCCCTTAAGGGGGAAACCATTGTCTAATTCTTCTCTTTACAGATGATTAGTTGGCAGCCTAGTTTATTTCACTATCACTTGTCCAGACATTTCCTATGTTGTTCACCAGGTGAGTCAGTATCTGTTTGCTCCACTATCAACTCACTATGTTGCTGTTCTGTGCATTCTTTGATACCTGAAGGGCACTCTCTTCCATGGCCTTTTCTACTTTGCTTAATCTCCTCTTGTTCCCCGTGCATTTTCTGATGCTGATTGGGCAGGAGATCCCACTAATCGCAGGTCCACCACTGGTTATTGTTTTTTTTTTTTTATTCTTCTCTGATTTCTTGGCGAAGTAAGAAACAAACCCTTGTGACCTGCTCTAGTATTGAAGTAGAATATCGTGCTCTTGTTGATACCACATTTGCACTCCTTTGGCTATGATGGCTTCTTAAGAACTTACGAGTGTCCACATTTTCTGCTACTCCTCTTTATTGTGACAACTAGAGTACCATTCATATTGCTCATAATGATGTCTTCCATGAACAAACTAAACAAATCGAGATAGATTGCTATTTTATCCATTATCATCTTGTCTATAGTGCTCTCAAGTTGTTCTTGGTCTCTTCTAAAGATTAACTAGCATATATTTTCACTAATTCACATCCTAAGGGACATCTTTATGCTTTGGTTGACAACGTCAAGTTGGTTTCACACCCATCTTAAGTTTGAGGGGGGCTGTTAACGTGTAATAGGTTATGGGCTTTAGGCTCACCTTGTTTACTTGAATAATAGACATACTTGTACTACACACTTTGCCTTCTATATAAAGACACTCATGTATATTTTATCACTTGAGAAATACAATAATATTCATTCAATGTAAAACTCAATTTTTAGAAAATCGAGTTGTAGCCAAATTAAACTTTTAAAAAAAAAAATAAAATTTGTGGAACTCGAGTTCCACTTGAAAATTTTCAAGGAACTTGAGTTCCATACCAAAACTCGATTTTGATAAAATTGAGTTTCAAAACTGGGTCATATCCCTAAATAGTTTCAAAAATGGGGCATTTTGCTGGAACTTTTCGCCGAAAGGGGTATATCCCTATTTTTTCCATAATAAGAGTAACAGGCGAAGCAACGGTAACGAGGGAGCTGTGTGCTTTAGAGCTCCCATTCATGACGCACTAGCCATTGCCCATAAATGCCAGAATTCATTATCCATAAAGACGGGAAAACAACTATAAAAGAAGGGAATAACATAATCCAAAGGTACACACAAACACTCACCCAAAACCCACTCCAAGTCATTTTTGCTCTCTGGATCATTCTCTCCCTTTCTGACTTAAGCATCAGAGTGTTTTTAGCAAACACCACACCGGTGTATTACACTTCTTTCCCAGGCTTTCTTGCAGGTTTGCATTGGAGAACCAACCACGGTGTTAGGTTCTAAAGATTTAGGAATTTATGTATTTAGAACTCTAATTTGTATTGTTAGCAAACCATGATCAAAACAGGTTGTTTAGTCTTGTTTAGGCTTGCTCAAAGTATGTTTATTTGTAAAACTAGAATCGAGTGAGTGCAGATTTATTGGACTAAATCTGTAAGGCTCGATCGATCGAAAATTAGACTTGATCGATCGAACCACGTACAGATTTATTTTTCTGCAGAGTTCCAGTTCAGCCCAAACTCTATTTAAACGTCTTGGGGTTCAAGTAAAACACTTCTATATATAAGGAAAACCCTAGAACGTTTTTGTTTCAAAACTGAGAGCTGTGTTCACTCATTTTGCTCTGATTGCATTGGCAAACACGTTGCCACAAAGATCCAAGAGAGCATAACCACTGTTACTTGCCCTGGATTGGACTGCAAGAGTGTCATAGAACTCGATGCTTGCAGGGAAGTGCTTCCGAAAGACGTGTTGGACAGGTGGGACGAGGCGCTATGTGAAGCGCTGTTTGGTTCCCAGAGGTTTTACTGTCCTTTCAAGGATTGTTCAGCAATGTTGCTGAATGATAATGAAGAAGGGGAAGCGATTAGGGAGTCAGAGTGTCCGTTCTGCCACAGATTGTTCTGTGCTGTGTGTTATGTGCCTTGGCATTCAGGGGTGGATTGCGAAGAGTTCCAGAGATTGAACGAGGATGAGAGAGGGAGGGATGATCTCATGTTGAGGGAGCTTGTTAAGGAGAAGAAATGGAGGAGGTGTCCCCATTGCAAATATTTTGTGGAAAGGACTGATGGTTGTTTACATATGACTTGCAGGTCAGTTTTGCTCTTCCCTGTCATGTCATTTTTTTATATTTACAATCAGATTTGATATCTATGAGATCAAGATAAAATACCAATTAGTTTATTTTTAGTATAGGCCACATTCAAAACTTTTTCTATTTGATAACAAGACTAGGATAACAAGATCAGTTGAACCAACTTTTTTCTATTTGATAACAAAACCAGTTGAACAAACTTTTATCTATTTGATAACAAGACCAATTGAACAAGCTAAAACTAGGATTGTCATGTAATTTTTACATAATTACGCATGAATTATTTGCTTAGAATGACCTTATATAAATTAGTGATGTTAATTAGTAGAAAAATGTATATTATGTTGGTTTTGTTTTTTTTTTGTTTTTTGTTAACATGTGTTCAGAGTTCTTTGAGCCTTTGATTATTTTCCTTAGGAGTAGTATAGTTACAAATTGTGTGAATGAGACATTTAGTTATAATTGTGAAATTGTATTTCAAAAACATGATTTTACTATTTCACAATTATAACTAAAATCGTGTTTTCAAATCATGATTTCAGCTAAAGTGTGTATGGGCAGTATATAACTTAGCATGCGAAATATAATTAGCATTTTCTTAGTGTGTGGTACTTATATTATTAAGGTAAACTATTCTCTTACATTCATTTACATCAATATCCATAATTGATATGAAAATATCCACATTTTAAAACATGAAATTGAATGTAGAAAAACAAGTGTAAGAGTATCTATGCCTATTAAGTTGGTTGAGTGATAACATCTAAAACAGAGACATTGGGGCATAGTTATGCCTATTAAGTTGGTTGTGTGATAAGATCTAAAATATATACATTGGGGCATAGTAATGTTATCATTTTGCTCTGGCTAGAGAGGGACAATAAAATTAGATGCCTTGTTCAATTAATTAGCCCTCTTATGTGTTACATAATTTTATGATTTAAGATGCCCAAAGTAGGACTTTCAACGGGTTTTAGCTGATGTAATTATAATGAGTCAAGAAGTTTTTTTTTTATAAGCAAAAGCTATTGTTTATTTGGTTGCAGGTGTACGTCCCAGTTTTGCTATGGATGTGGAGCTGAGTGGACTAGCGATCATGGTGGTTGCCAGAGAGATTAAATGTCTATAATGAATCATAATGAAGATGTCATCACAAGCACTGTACTATAAGTATTGGAAACTCTGGATATATTACCTCTTTATTTTGCTTTATCCTTGGTTAATTTATGAGAAAAATGCTCAAATTTGCATATATATCTATTATTCAAATTCTTCTCATTAATTATTGAGAATTCACTATGCACTATTCTTAGCCTCTTGGATCATTATACATAAATAATAACTCCAAAATCAGAATCTATGCTAAAAATGAAGTTGAATACAAAGTCAAAGATCAAAATCAACACACGTCAACTGTTGAATTAAGGTGGTCCTTGTGTGGCGTATGATCGGAGATTGAAGGATCTTGGTGCGGTAGTGTTTTGCCGTCTGGGGAGTTGCCGCTTGCGTAACTTTAGATATGCATGTTGTATGCATTCTAACAGGGGTAGTGTGTGTATTTTCTATTTCTTTGATGGTGGGAAACTTATAAGAGTGTTCTTGTACTAATTCTCGTGTTTGTGTTATTGTTCTATACTTCTATACGAACCTTGAATTTAAGATTCAGTTTGGTTTAGGCGAACTTAAAATTCAGTTTGGTTTAGGTGAGGCAAATAATCTTAGTGGTTAACTTATTCAAATGAGTTATGGAAGACATGAGAGAGACAAACTCACTAAGTTAAGAATGGCACCGGTGTGGCGCTAACCAAAACTCTTTCAATGCTTAATTTAGCTCATTTAATATCAAAATCTCAAACATAAAAGTCTCTTGGAATTTCTCTTATATCTTTGCATGGTAGTTTTTGGTATGAATTTATATACAAACCATTTGACCATACTACCAAGATTTCCTCCATTTTCTCTAAGTGGGGCATGGAAGGTGTCATGACTACGATTATGGGCGGATGTCTAGAGTCGTGCTCATTTAGGTTATGTTTGGGGGCATCTAGGGAAAAGGAATATGAAAGAAAACACCAAGGGAAGGAAAAGGAAAAGAGAAAATGTTTTCCTCTATGTGTGTTTGGATGTAAGAAGGAAAAAAAAGAAGACAAATTCTTTCCCTTTTTTGGTTTTCAAAGAGAATGGAATGGAAAATATTTGTTTTTACATTTATACCCATGAAGATATGATTTGTAAGAAGAATAGAATGGTAGATTGGTAATTAATAATAAAAATTATAAAATAACCCCAAAATTCCTCTTCCTTTCCCTTCATGGAAATTTAATCATTCCAAATCAACCCACTTTTCTCTTCTCTCATCTAACCAAACAAGGAAAATGACTTCCCTTCTCTCATTTTCTTTACCTTTCTCTCACCTTCGCCCAATTCAAACAAAGCGTTTAAGATGGTGAGCTAATTCTATGTGAATTCTGCCTTTGTTCCCTAAGAATCATGCAATCTCACGCATAGAGGCTCATTCTTTCTTCCTATTGTCCACTTTTCAGGGTGGACAAGTGGGTGTAAGCTAGACACGTATGTATCCAGACCCTCCAAAGTTCTTGGGAAACTCTATTACATAGAGTTCTTAAAATCCTAACCATTCTTTCATAATATAAGAGTCAAGATTATGCCTTGTAAACTTTCCACTAACAAAACCCTTAAAATAGTAAAATATTAATGCATACAAAACAAAAAATGTTACACTGTGTTTGGCAAAAGCAAGGTAAAGGGAAGGGAAAGGAAATGGAGGAAGAGAGGGGAGAGGAAAGAAAAGAGAAACGAAAAAAAATCCATGAAGTTGTTTTGGTTTGGAAGATAGAAATGGAGGAAAACATTGTTTATTGGTGGGTTCTTAGAATAAAATATTCAAGCATGAAATATATGCATTTTCTACTAAAAAAATATTTTGGTAGGGCTTTTTCAAAATATAATAATGACCATATTTTAGCTTATGTATGAATTATAAAATGCATATTATAAATTATATTCTTGCATATGCATGAGGTTACAAGTTAGTTGTGTATTAATTCACAACTCAAGAAAAATTCAAAATACGTACATATATAATTAGTTGACATGTTAATCCATTTTCAAAAATAATAGTTTTAGTATAAATAGGAGAGATACTACACTTTCTCAATGATTAAAAGCTCTAAAACCTCAAGCATCTCTTACAATCATGGTAAAAAAAATTAACTCGTAAATATCCCTAGTAACTCAAATATTGATGGAATGGTTTTCATATTCTCATGTTTAATTTTAAATAAAAAATAATATATTTTTAGTGGTACAAAAAAATTCAAAAAAAATATTTTGTTTTGTTTATGTTAGCATTATTTTTATTTAAATAATATGTTGAGAAAATAATTCAAAATTTTATATACCTATGAGAAAATAATTATTTTTATTTGAGACTATCAGATTTTTATTTATATATAAAATTTTATAGTAAGTAATACTTCATTAGACTACTAATAAAAATTAAAATTTAAATGTAAAATAATAAAATACATTTAAGCCCACAGATGCTTGGTAAGTATGGAATTTCAATTTGTGCTATGAAGTATATAGTATTAGAAATTTCATTGTGAAGTAAAAAACAAACATTTGATAATAAAATTTTTGATATTAATTAAGCTCGTGGGGATGGGGTGGACCTATATTCAGCCCAAGGACTAAAACCCGAGAAATAAATTTGAGGAGTGGACCCAGCCTAGAGTCCAACAAGAGAAAAAAGGGAGTTCTGGTAGAAGAGGCCATTTGGGCCCACGACCAAGGTAACCTATGATACCCACTTTTTCCCAAGGCCCATCAGGGCTCATTACCAAGGTAATCTCAAAAATCCCTCTTCCCTAAGATCATAAAGATTGTCTGGAGAACAACTTTCTCTCTTGACTGGGGCAACTCGTAGCACACACTTCTCTCAAGGAACACGTTGAAAAAAACGCAGAGCCTAATGTAACAATCACCTCTACATTAATGAGATCTCCAACCTCATGTCGGCCACATTAAATGCTGAATGACTGACTTAAACAGTGGAAACACTCCCAAAAGTATTTCTTTATGATCAAAGAATGGCAGGACATTAAGATGATGGGACAATATCCCCCAAATCCAGCTAAGTGCAGCACAACTGGATGATGAGGGGAAATAGGTATAAAAGGAGGAGGAGGGCAACAAGAAGGGGGATCCAGAGAGAGAGAGAGAGAGAGAGAAATTTTCATTTGGATTCATCACTTAGAACCCCTCTGTGTACTGTGGGAATATTTCTTTCTTCATATATAAAACGTACGATTCAGTCACTTGTTGTCTTTGGCCATCTTCTTAATTAGTCTTCCCATTATGGATTCTTCTCACCCACTTTGTATAAATTAGTTGGGTTGATCAAGAATCTTTGTTTAGAACAAGCCAAAAGTGTTTTGACAACACCCCCCACACCCCCCCACCCCCCCCCCCCCCCCCCCCCCCAAAACAAAGATACATACCATTTTGCAAAACCACTATGGTTCTTGTAAACATCTCGTTAATGGAAAAAAATTGGAGAAACATTAATGTTGATCCTATCCAAAGAATTCACGCAATTTTCCAAGTTACTAGTAGTCATGACACAAGAAGTGCTACAAGATGTCATTTTGTTTATATGCCCTAGGATTGGTAGAAAACTTAAATCCAATAATGAAATTACGAATTGTTTACTAGGAAGGTTTGCGATTCCTTTTCCTACTAAATATACAAGCACTATCATTTGCACAAGCACAAGTGAGAGGGTAAATGTAAAGAGAAAGGAAGTATTATTGAATTATGAATTATTTCGTTAATTTCACTTGATATAGGAGAATCTTAATCTCTACGTGAATCGGGTAATATATAATAACAAAAATAATAGCATTTTACAAGTCTTGTGACCAGTAAGTATATATATATATATATATAAATTTTTTTTTTCCTTCACAAAATTAGAGTTCTCTATGATTTGGAGAGACGGTTGAAGTTTTTAGAGTTCAAAGACTAAAACTTAAGTGTCTCTCGCATTTATGGTTAAAATTTGTTAGGACATATGTGGATATTGTTAGAGACATATGTTATATAAATTGGCTAATCTTTTGACAAAATGCATTTTACTTGTAATTGGGTAGATCTAGTTTAGTATTGAAGCCATGCAAATTTGTCCAAGAAACAAGTGAAGAAGTGTTGTTCATAAAGCTCAACAGATTCATATCCATCGAGGTTTAATGCTGATGCTTAACATCAGCTCGATAGAAGTTGTATTTGTCGAGAATTACGAAATTCAAATTTCTAGATCTGATTTCATGCATATCCAAGTGTATTTGTATAGGGTTTCTTTTCTCACAACTTTAAACATATATAAGGATTATTTTAAGAGTCGTCAAAGGTGATGCAAAGTGATGCAACTCAATGCAAATTGATTGTGCATGCATCATATTCCTTGTAGAAGTTGCTGCGTTTTTGCGCCAAGAGTTTTGTAACCATAGAGTTTCTTGATCTTCATCGTTGGATGAACTGAAGAACTTTACAGCCAACATCTTTCTCAAGACATTCCACCTCGTCACTCAACTCAGGTAAGATCCATTTTTGCACATTTACTTGACTATCATTGTTAAACTACTCTTGTTACATTGCACGAGCCTTACACCTATCATGAGGCCTCCATTGACCTTTTATGGTAGATTGCAATGAAAGAAGAACTTGATGTATTATCTAAAAACCATACTTAGGAATTTGTGACTCTCCCCCCCTGGGAAATTTGTGATTGGTTGTAAGTGGATCTACAAGATCAAGACTCGCTCTAATGGGTTCATTGAGAGATATAAAGCTCATCTTGTTGGAAAAAGTTTTATACAGGAGTAGGGGATTGATTATCTCTTTGCTTCAGTTGATCGAATCTCATCTGTTTGTGCCCTCTTAGCTGTTGCCACTACCAATAAATGAGACATTTTTTGGATGGATGACAAAATTGCATATAAACCTTGTTCGCTACAAAGGCTGCCTAATCCCAAGTAAATTTGGTAGCCTCCGACCTAGTCCAACCATTCTCAATTGCATCTCATACACTCTCATCAATAGAGCACAAGAATGCATGCATATGCACTTTCCAAAAGGCGTAATTGCTCCCATCAAAGAAGGGAGGTGCATTAAGGAATTGAGATATATCCATCCTAGGGTTAAGCATTGATAACGCCTTAAAATGTATACTTGTTATATATTTATGTGGGCATTATCTCCTTATTACTATGCTTAATTTGTATAATTAAGTCATGATTTGCATTAGTCTCTATTATTTATCTTTAATAATTTCTTAAATAAAATGCTATTCATTGTGTGTAATTTTCTACTTTCAGAAAATCATGTGAGAAAGATGAGTTTACAGGAATTTGTGAGAGAATGAAGGCCAAACTAGAATTAAAGTGGAGCTAAAGGACCATGCTTATATGTATAAGGAGATGCAGTTGGAGTGCTTGGATCGTTTACCATGATTGGAAGCTTCAAATAAGGAAAGAAACCAAAGAGGCAGAATCTGAAAAGGAAAAATCTGATTTGAGCACTGATTAGTATTTTGGGTGTATCGCTCTCTTCAAAAATCCAATTGATACAAAACTAGATTAGTTGGAACCGTGACTTAAATATCTACAACTTTTCAGTTTTGAGTTTTATGAAATTCTCAATTTTTGAATGCCAAAATTAACTCACAAGTTACTGCTGTAAACCTGGACGGAAATTAAAATAGTAAAAGTTTTATTTTCTTTAGACACTTAGACATTAGGTTGTTAGAAGGGAGGCTGTGAGAACGAATTTTGGGCAGAGAAAACCTTGTATTTTCCTTTCTCTAATGGCAGCCTAAACTCTTTGCTAGGATTAGGGGTTATGTTTCTTCTGTACGGTATGAATATTCAATGTGATTCTTTCTAGTATTTTATCAACAACATATTTGATTGTTCAATTAGATTTCTTTTGATGTATTAGTTCTTCCATGCTTTCAATAAGTTCAATCATGTTTTTCTTATTGTTTAGATGAATTTCTAATAGTTTCAAATAGAAATCAGGTTTCTTTGGACACTTAGACATTAGGTTTTTAGAAGGAAGGCTGTGAGAACGAATTTTGGGCAGAGAAAATCTTGTATTTTCCTTTCTCTAATGATAGCCTAAACTCTTTGCTAGGGCTAGGGGTTATGTTTCTTTTGTACGGTATGAATATTCAATGTGATTCTTTCTAGGATTTTATCAACAACAATAATTGATTGTTCAATTAGATTTCTTTTGATGTATTAGTTCTTCCATACTTTCAATAAGTTCAATAATGTTTTTCTTATTGTTTAGATGAATTTCTAATAGTTTCAAATAGAAATAAGGTTTTAAAGTGAATGGGTTTTTCTGAAAACTTTTCTAACCGCATTATTAATCGAGGTTATCATGCGTTCTTAAATTGTCTTAGTTCAACCGAATCAAAAGTTTTTAATTGTTTAAGAACAATCAATTATGAAATATATAATTTCTTAGATCATAAGTTCTTGAATTGTCTTAGTTCAACCGAATCAAAAGTTTTTAATTGTTTAAGAACAATCAATTATGAAATATATAATTTCTTAGATCATAAAGAATTTCATATCGATATAGGGAAACACCCCCAATGCCCTGGTATTTACATTATTGATATAAATCACCAAGCAAAAGTATTTTTCTTCTTCACCCAAATTATTATTTAATTATATTGTTTTTGAATTTACCTTGCTTTTTTTGGTTCGACTTTGGTACTCCGAGAATTATATTGCTACGATCTCCTACACTTAGGAGTGAGCAAGCAATTTTGGCGCCGTTGTCGGCGAGCTACTGCGTGTTCAGAGGCAATTTTTGAGAGCAAAGCACAACCAGTGGAAATTCTTCTATTGGTAACTTCGTTCCATTTTTTCCCCTTATTTTGTTTTTATTTTTCTGTTTGTTTTTAATTTATATTATTTTATTTGATTGGCATTCATTGTTGCATGAGCATTTGGGTTAGAAACGAGAGAGGTAGATTAGAAATTTTTGAAACTTACTTTGGTAATCTTTTTGACACACCTTTGCCTTCACCTTCTTCATCAATCATGGGTGATGAAACACGTAATAATCATGAGGAGAATAGAAGAACTATGTATGAATTGTTGCATCACACACAAAATTCTGTTCCTTCATGCATCATGTTTTCACCTAATGCACCACATGTTGAACTGAAACAAGGTTTATTAGCAATACTTCCTAACTTTAGGGGACAAGAAAATGAAAATCCTTATGTCCATGTCAGAGCTTTTGAAGAGGTGATTAGTAGTTTCTATGCACAAAATGTTATTGAGACTGCTAAGTTACGTTTCTTTTCTTTTTCACTTAAGGATAAGGCAAGAAGTTGGCTTTACACCTTGAAACTTAGGTCTATAGGTAGTTGGAGGGAGATGGCCCAAGAGTTTTTTAAGAAACATTTTCCTCCCCACAAAGTCCAGCAAGTAAAAAGAAGGATAGCTAGTTTTGTCCAAGGAGAGAATGAGACCTTATACCAAGCTTGGGAAAGGTACAAAGATCTTTTCAATTTCTGCCCAACTCATGGGTATGAAGATTAGAGGTTTGTTAGCTATTTTTATGAAGGACTTACACCTAGAGACTGACAATTTTTTCAGCTCTCATGCGGAGGGGACTTTTTACAAAAAGAACCCGAGGATGCAATGGATTATCTTGATGAGATAGCTAAAAACTCTAACACATGGACTGGACCTAACCCTATGGACTCCACTGATAGGACTAGAACTAACACTACCACTTCTAGTGGAAGTGTTTTCAAGTTGAGGGAAGATGATAACATGAGTGCAAAAATCAGCATGTTAACTAAAGAAATTGAGGCACTCAAAATGAAAGGAAGTAGGAGTGTTAGTGCTACCTTTAGACAGGACCCAATGGAGGTGTGTAAAATCTGTCATGAGATAAACCATGCTACAAATGAATGTGCATCACTTTCATCATTCTTCAATGTGCCAGAAGAACAAGTACGTGCATTTAATTCATACTTGCCAAATAATTCTTCATATTCTAACAATTATAACCCAAATATGCGAAACTATCCGTATTTGAGTTATAAGAGTGACAATGTGTTGAATCTTCCTGCTCCAAGGAATTTTAATTCACCACATGCATCATCACCATCTAAAACTTCCTTGGAGGATGCACTTAGTACTTTCATTCAAAGGCAAAGTGAGCAAAATCAAAAGTTTGAATCCATACTCACTAGGCTAGATGAAGAGGTAAGAGAGACCAAGAGTCATATAACTAGGCTTACAAATTCATTGAGTGGGATAGAGAGAGGGATGCTTCCTTCCCAAATTCAACCCGATCCCATCAATCAAAATATAAAAATTGGCTCTAAGGATAAACATGAGGAAGTAAAAGCTGTGACTATTTTGAGGAGTGGTAAAGAGATTGATAAAAGTTCTCCTTTAGTAACTAAGAAATCTAAGGAGACCCAAGTTGAAAAAGAGAAGGATGAAATTAAGTCACTTGAATTTGGTGAAATTGAACAATGCCCAATCCCTCTATCATTTCCACAAGCCTTAAAATTACCTAGGAAATTGGACACTACATTTGAGATATTAGAGCATTTGCATCAAGTTAAGATAAATTTGCCATTATTGCATATTATCAAGCAAGTGCCTGCATATGCCAAGGTAATTAAGGACTTATGCACCATCAAGAGAAAGCATCATGTGAAGAAGACCGCATTCTTAACAGAAGNGGTTTTTTTTTTTTTTTTTTTTTTAATAATTGAAAAGTTGCGACCAAAAAGAAAGAAAAAAAAAATCATGCAAGGTACAGCAAAATGTGTAGACCTCTCCCCCCAACTAAAATATTGCATTGTCCTCAATGTATCAAAACCAAAATAAATTCAAGTATAAAGGGAAGAAGTTACCTTAAGCATTTAGTTTTTTTTTTTTTTGAAATTTCTTTCACACCTACAAATGTTAGCTCACAAAAGAAAAATAATAACAAAAAAAAAAAAAAAAAAAACAAAAACAAAAACATAAACAAAAATAAAAACAAAAGGCAAAAAGAAAAAAAAAACAGAAAGAAAAGAAAATTAAAACAAATATGTTACAACTTCATAAGGCTCTTTCAGAGTTCACGTAGCATCCCAATAGGCAGAGATCTCTAGTGACATAGTCTCCTCCTCAGGTATAACTCCTCCTAAGAATGGTTTTAACATTTGTCCATTTATTTTCAAAATCTTACCATCTCTAGGGTCCTCAACTACTACAGCTCCATGGTTAAACACTTCCCTTACAACGAAAGGGCCATCCCACTTAGGTTTTAACTTACTTGGGCCTAAATATGCATATTTAAGACCACCGGGTAGTGGCTTAAACTCCAGCTGTGGTGCCTCTTCACTTGAATGCACGAGCTTTTTTTCATTTTCTAGTAGCTCCTCAAAGCAAGGCTTCCATCCTTTATTAATTGCCATCATCTGTTGTTCTTCCAAAACCTGTGAGGAATCCAACAAAGAAAAATTTTCAGATACATGAATATCACATTCTAAATCATAAGAACAACAAATTATTAAGAAGAGTTTCAAGAGGATCAGAAAAATAATTCTTATTAAACTCTTCTTGAACCACCGCCCCAATGAGGTTCACATAAGCACAATCATCATCCTCATGTGGTTGTTTAGTCACATGAAATATGTTTAGCTCCAAAGTCATGGAACCAAAAGTGAGTTGCATCCTTCCATTCCTGCAATTAATTAAAACATTAGCTGTGGCAAGGAAATGTCTACCCAAAATAATAGGGATATGAGCACTAGGATGTAAAACAAGTTGGTAATCTAGAACAATAAAATCAACTGGATAATAAAAGTGTTCAATTTTTACCAACACATCCTCAACCATCCCCCTCGGCTCCCTTATAGAGTAGTCAGCTAGCTGTAAAGTTACTGAAGTAGATTTTAACTCACCAAGTCCAAGTTTTTGATATACACTTAATGGAATCAAATTAACACTTGCCCCAAGATCTAGCAATGCATGCTCCATGATGTAATCTCCAATAGTACAAGAGATCAAAAAAAAAAAAAAAAAAAAACCTTGAATTTGAATGCATAAGAGTTATAAGCTTTATTTTTATATCATGTGATGGAATGAATAATGCTGAGTTGGTTATACTATTTGTTATATTAAGACTCTTTCATGAAGAGTACAATTGGAAACTTTTGAGCACAATAGCCAGGTTAGCGGATGGTTGGATGTTGGATATGCATGGATCATGAACAAGTTAGATATAAACTGGAACTCAACCCATATAGAGAGTTCTTGAGCCTTACTTTTCTTTGTGAGAGTATATCTTTGTTTGAACTCTTAAATTTCTCTCATATGCTTTAGTTTTTGTAAAAGATCTCTATATTTTTTTGGTTGATTACTGGAAACATTATGGGGAGATATACCATGATCCTACTTATTTTTGTCCTTAGGCATGCTGGTTTATGTGGAATTGTAGGAGATAAGAGCTTAAGACCACCAATTTTTTGTCACCAGCTAAACAAATATTCAGCCTACCTTTACATTAACCATTTTCACCATCATTTGAGCGATGAGAAATGCTTCTACAATACCATAAAACATTTTTATTTATGGGTATTCTCATGGGGGTTCAAGTTTTGAGCAATTGATGAGTTTAGATACCACCATTGTCTCTCTTTTCTTCAAAATAAATAAATAAATAAAATCAAAAAGAAGAAGAAAGAAAAAAAGAGAAAAGAAAGATCAAAAAAAAGAAAAAAAAGAAAAAAAAAAAAGGGAACAAACAAAACAAAGGCATCTTTCATCCTCACCATTTGAAAAAAAAGAGAGAACATTTTGATTGTCAAAACTACACCTTGTTTTTTGCCCTTCTTAGTTCTTAACTCATGCCTCTAATAGTGTCATGCCTCTGCCTTGGAAACAATCTCCTCACCCGCTCACCATGATGCCACAGCCTCCACTATCCTGCTAACTTGTTCATCACCATAACCTCAAGCCCTCACCTCAATTCCTCAAGGTATCTCATTCAGTGATTCTCATCTCACTTCTCTCTCTTTTTCTCAACAATTGAACTAAATACTAAAGTCTAAATAGCAGAATAGAAATATCAAATATTTGTAAGTGAATGTGTGATATCCCTTTGCGAGCACAACTATTTATGCATACTTGACTTTGTTTTTATTTATTTATTTATTTATTTTTTTGTGTGTTTATTGTTATTGTATTCTTTATTCTTGACCCACTGACTCTATGACTTAGCCTTTTGGCTTCTGTGTTGTTTGTCTCTTGAGTGGGGGCAGGGCAGGGCTTGCATTGTGTAGTTAGGTAGTAAAGTAAGTAAATTATGAATGAAAAAAAATAATAATAATCTATGGAAGGCAATTGGGATGAGGGTCATGAGTCTGTGTATTTTTTTTTCAACCATTACATTATGCAAGATAGCAGGGTGCTGTTAATTTATTTGTTTTATGTTGTTTGTTTATACTTTTGGTTGATTTGTTTATTTAATTTTTTTTTATCCTAAAAGGTCATTACTTAATTAAATGTGTATTTATATTATAATTCATGTAAGAATAATTTATTATATCTCTCTCCCAAGTTAGTTTATAATTTTTTGGATTGAAATTAGGTGCTAAATAATGAGCAGACGACAAACAATTGATGCATTCTTTGAAAAAAAAGATATTAGTCACCAATAATATGATAATTTATATAGAGAATGAAATTGCAGAGAATTTCACTGTAGAGATGATAATGGATGAATTTTATTCCATGAAAAATTGTCACCAAGCATGATTTGATGTGAATGTTCTTTTTTGTATGTCTACATTGAACTAGACAGCTTTTCATGTTCATTAATGTATAAGAATATGATGATATATGAAAGTTGATAATTTTGTATTCAATAAACTTATGAATTATATTTAGTACATCTCTACTACAACCCGGCCCCCCAAGTAATTATTCCTGGCTACACCCCTAGGTGTATGGCTGGTATGTGTTTAGGATAAAAACTAGGGATGAGAATGGTATTAACCTCATGTTTCCAGGAATTCAACATCCTTTCTAAGAGATCTTTTTCCGTTGTTTTAGTGGCTGTTTTTGTATACACATGTGATATTTTTAAAACTTCTTTTTTCCTTTTTGTTCACATGTGATTTGGAGAGAGAAACCATTACTTCTATGTGTGTTCTTCCAGAGTGTTGATGACTTAAGAGAGGTTTTGGAGTAGAGGCTCTAATCTAGATTATTATTGGTCTATGCATGTTTGGAAAAGCCGGTTTGATTGGATGGTCTATGCACACACACACACTCCAAAAGTGAGCTAGTGAAAGCTCTTTAATGTGATGCATAGTATCCTAACTCAAAATTGAAAGTTCATTGGTAGGATATAATGATAAAGCAAACTAACATTTGCTGCAAGAATTTTCATGAAACTTTTGACTTTTGTGGGTAGAGTCACTGCAAACCGTCACGAGAGTAAACTCGTCCACTAGGGTGAACTAGGGTTTCAAAGACTTGCTGCACATGGGAAGTGCAGTCGTGTAGCCTACGAAAGTAGCTTGTATTTTAGTTTTAATTTTTCACTTTTAGAGACACGGGTGCTTTGTGGATTGCTAGGGACTAGCAAGATTTAAGATGGGGGGGGGGGGGTGATAACGCCTTCAAATGTATACTTGTTATATATTTATGTGGGCGTTATCTCCTTATTACTTCACGGGTGCTTTGTGGATTGCTAGGGACTAGCAAGATTTAAGATGGGGGGGGGGGGGTGATAACGCCTTCAAATGTATACTTGTTATATATTTATGTGGGCGTTATCTCCTTATTACTATGCTTAATTTGTAAAATTAAGCCATGATTTGTATTAATCCCTATTATTTATCTTTACATAATTTCTTGAATAAGATGCTATTCATTGTGTATAATTTTCTACTTTCAGGAAATCATGTGAGAAAGATGAGTTTACAAGAATTTGTGAGAGAATGGAGGCCAAACTAGAATTAAAGTGAAGCTAAAGGACCATGCCTAAATGTCTAAGGAGGTGCAGCTGGAGTGCTTGGATTATCTAACATGATTGGAAGCTTCAAATAAGGAAAGAAATCAAAGAGGCAGAATCTGAAAAGGAAAAATCTAATTTGAGCACTGATTAGTATTTTGGGCGTATCTCTCTCCTCAAAAATCCAATTGACACAATGCTAGATGGATTGGAATCGTAACTTAAATATCTACAACTTTCCAGTTTTGAGTTTTTCTAAATTATCAATATTTGAAGGCCGAAATTAACTTACAATTTATTACGGTAAACTTGGACGGAAATTAAAATAGTAAATGTTTTATTTTCTTTGGACACTTAGACATTAGGGTTTTGAAGGGAGGCTGGATAGAACGAATTTTGGCAGAGAAAACCTTGTATTTTTCTTTCTCTAATGGTTGCCTAAACTCTTTGCTAGGGTTAGGGGTTATGTTTCTTCTATACAGTATGAATATTCAATGTGATTCTTTTTAGGATTTTATCAACAACATATTTGATTGTTCAATTAGATTTCTTTTGATGTATTAGTTCTTCCATGCTTTCAATAAGTTCAATCATGTTTTTCTTATTGTTTAGATGAATTTCTAATAGTTTCAAATAGAAATTAGGTTCTAAAGTGAATGAGTTTTTTCTGAAAACTTTTCTAACCACATTATTAATCGAGGTTATCATACATTCTTGAATTGTCTCAGTTCAACTGAATCATAAGTTCTTAATTGTATAAGAACAATCAATTATGAAATAGATATTTTCTTAGATCACAAAGAATTTCATATCGATATAGGAAAACACCCCGATGCCCTAGTATTTACATTATTGACTTAAATAAATTTTTATTATTATTATTGTTAACAATCACCAAGCAAAAGTATTTTTCTTCTTCACCCAAATTACTGTTTAATTATATTGTCTTTGAATCTATCCTGCTCCTTGTGGCTCGACCTCGATACTCCGAGAATTATATTGCTATGATCTCCTGCACTTAGAAGTGAGCAAGCAGTTGGTGACAACTGGTTTTTACGAGTGTCTCATAGGTAAGGCCTTCCCACGAGATACCTGCAAAACATTCTATTTTGCCAATCTATCATATCAGATACACACTATCTGTACTCACACTATATATACCCACATTACCCACATATGTTGAGGAGTACTTCTAAGAGAAAACCCTAGCCACAACCATTAAGAGTTAGAGATTTTTATACCGACATTTCTCTATACAATTTATTGTGGTTTTTCTTCAACTCCTACCTCTCCATTCCATATCCTTAAGAAGTTGCTAGCCCAAACACTTACCACGCCCATACTAAGTGTCAAGTGAGGTTTTGGTGCTGTTGGGAAGCATTGGAAGAAGCCAAGATTTAGCGGATGTAATCGAGCGTATTGCAGGATCCGGAGAGCTAGACAAGGCATGATTCCAAAAAGCCATGTTGGAGTAGGAGCTTGGAGGGCTCAGGTGCATCAGATAGATTAGGCTTGGAGGGTCTCTTGCTATTCATTTATTACCCTACATCACTAAACCAAAGTAAAACAAAAAAGAATTAGAAAGTATTGGAAATTGAAAAGAGAGAGAGGGAGAGAAAGTTTAATGCCAGGGCAAGTGAAAAACTTTTTGTCGGGATTCTTGTCAGAATGGGAAACCCGAACAAGATAGAATCCGAGGCCACATGGGCAGCTAAAAAGGGGGAGATCAAGACCGTTGGAGAAGGAGGTGGAAGGCTGAGATTTCTTGAGGGGGCAATCTCTGGCCCAGTGGCCTTACTGACGGCAATGGAAGCAAGTGTCCTTTTGCATTCTCTGTGAAAGTGAGAGTGCAAAGCTTTGTTGGGATGGTGGTTAAGTTACTAGAGGAGAAGCAGAAGCACCAAGCTCAGTTTGAGTTTGAGAGATCAACATGGTTTTCCAATTTTGATTAGGGAAAGCAGAAAGGTAATAACGTGAAATGAAGATTGAAAGCAAAAGGCAATTGATACTGTCTTTTTATAACTGAGATTAAAGAAAGAAACATACAGCAGTTACTAGAGAGAGCGAGTGATGGTGTATGAAACAAGCTTCGACTTAGCTTACAGGATACACTTTTTCTAATTCATCCTTGGTAACTTATCCCACAAAAAAGTTTGATATATATATATATATATATAATGTCTGTTTGGTTAGTTTATTTTTTTGCCAACTTATTTTAGTATCCGATTGGATTGCGATGAAAGTCTCTTGCGAAAATGTTTCACGTTTTCAGATGTGGAACCCACAACTACAGTGCTATAAGAGAAAAGTGTTTTCAGCAAAATTATGCTTTTCTAGTGGATCCCGTGCACTGTTCATGGGACCCACAAGTACTTTATTGAAAAAAAAAACTTTAAAATTGGGTCATACAGTACTATTCACATATTTAAAAATTACTTTATTACAGTGCTTTTAGTTTTTAGTTTTCAGCAATAAGCAGTATCCAAACAAACTATTACTATTCAGTTTATTTTTGCTACTATTCATGAGTCTCACTGCACTTTTTGGTAGTATTATTCATGAATCCCACTGTACTATTTCAACTAACATTTATCTTTATTTATAGTACTTTCAGTAAAAAGTTTTCAGTTTCAACAAAATAAGCAGATTCCAAACAGATCCATAAAATTGTATTGGGTTTTACTTTAAAAAAAAAATTAACTTTTTTGATAAATTTTTTTTTTTCAATTTTCAATAAAAAAACCTTCATAAAATAGATAACTAATGTGGGAACCAACTCAATTGTACTTTGGAAAAGATCCTCCCAAGTTCATTTTATTATTTATATTAAGTGTGCGTTTGGCTACATATTAAAAAACTAGCTTATTTTACTATTCAGCTTATTTTTGCTACTATTTATGAGTCCCACTGTACTATTTTAGCTAACTTTTACATTTATTTATAGTACTTTCAGCAAAAATTTTTAGTTTCAGCAAAATAAGCAGATCTCAAATAGATCCTAAAGGATACAAAATAGTGTCCTCAACTTTCTTTATCACCAAAATAGTGTCCCTCGACTCTTGAGTGATTTTTTCTTTTTTTTTTAATACAAAATAGAAATTCAACTCTAACTTAATCTAAGTATATATGTGTATGAAACTCCCTCCGGAAGACTTGAATCCCGACCCTTACTCCCCACATTCCACAAGTACTTAATACACTTGTGGAGTTACTATCGCAGCAAGGGTGCGCAGTGGTGACTCTTGAATGATGTTGATTGGGTTTAAATTGATTCTAGGCATTTATTTTATTTTTTAAAATTCATTGTAGCTTTTTTCTTTAATTTTTAAAACTCATGAAACTTAAACTATATATCATTTTTGAGGAGTATGGTTTGGACAGAAGGATTAAACTAAAAACAGGTTAAAGTTAAAAGGATTGAAATGATGTGAAAAAAATAAAATAAAACTGTTAGAGGATTCAATTATAAGAGAATCAATATTAACTGTGGTAAAAAAAAAAATGCAATTTTGAAATATCAAAAAGTTATTTTTTATCTATTTTAATATACCATTTTACAATTCACCTACATCAGATATTCTATTATTCCATACAATACATTAAAATAATATATACAATACATTAAAATAACCTTAAAAAAAATCCTAAAATAAAAACAAATAAATAAATACGAAACTCATAACTCTCCTCCACCTAATTGAAATCTCTACCACCACCACCACTGCGAATCCATTGCCACTTAAAATTAACCAACCACCACCGACCACGTTAACCAAAACCTAAAATCAACTCAACCATCACCCGCTGCTGTAACCACAACCAACCAAAATTTGCCCATCACCAAAAAAAAAAAACCACCACCACAACCACCGCAATAACAACTGGCTAATTGAGAGAGATCTAAAGGTAGGTGGTCCGAATAACGTGGTGAACGATGTGGCGAGTTTAACAATGCTATGAGCTTAGCAGATAACATGGTAAGATGAGAAAGAGATATATATATATATATATATATGAGTTGTCTGTACTGTTTTAATAGTAGGATGGTATTGTAGCAAATGTCAAATTTATTTGGCATTTTGAAAATCTAATGTTGGTGGGTTTTTGGTGTGCTAAATGCTAAAAAATTAGTATTTGTCACACTTGATATCAATGCCCTTACACAACAAAATTAAATAGTATAATTTGTAATTTTTTTAATATACTAATTTACTTTGATAGTGTGTTAGTGATTTTTAAATTCTAAAGCAGATTTGTCTAACACATATACACTTAGAGCATCTCCAATAGATTAGCCAAAGCCATTTTTTGGAGATTAAACCCAAAAATCAGCTCCAATAGATTCTCTAAACCCAAAACTTTTCCAAATTTTTTTTGAATTTGCTATAGTAGTTCTCTTAATCTAGAGAACACTGTAACAATTCCAAATCATTATTTTATCTAAAAAAGTACTCGGCCGAATAAAAAAAATATTCTTTCTCATTCCTCCTCTCTTCTTTGTTCATCTCTCTCCCTCTCTCTCTCTCTCAAATGTATTAAACGGTAACACAATCAAAACACAAACACAATCTAAAATCAAAATAAATTTAATTAGAACAACAAATCTAAAATCAGAATAGAAACAACAGATCAAGAATAGGGAAAAAGACAAATTTAATTAGAACAACAAATCTAAAATCAGAATAGAAACAACAGATCAAGAACAGGGAAAAAAACAAATTTAATTAGAACAACAAATCTAAAATCAAAACAAAAACAACAAATCAAGAACGTGAAAGCCTATCTAAGCTCCATTGTAACAACAAAGTGAATTAGAACAAGAAAAGGAAAAAAAAAAAAAAAAAGAAAAAAAAAGAGAGAGATAGAAGCCAATTTAACCCAACTAGGTTTGCATGCACTTGGTGGTGAGGAGGAGGACCAGCGGCAGTGAATGGATGATCTCCACCGGCCTTCGCAATGGTGACCATAGGGGCACCCCCACTAGGAAATGTTAAATTGAGCTATAGCTACTATGACTAGGGTGCCGTAGACCTAACCCTAACACCCCCAATAGAGCTAGCAGTAAGGCGCAACACGTGCATGAGTGCTCCCACCTCCCATCCCCTGTACCTGCCAGGGTTCGAAAGAGGGATCATTGCGCATGCGAGATGCTTACCGCTAGGCCATCCCTCCTGGGGCAAATGGTATTTTCACCCAAATTTAATTCATTGTCACATTTTATATTTCCAGGATGGCCCAAAACTAATGTGAAAAGAGACATTGACAGCTTACATATTTTATGGGAGGTTCTATAATGGTGGTGTCATATTTTCTTTGCCCTCAGTCTCTGAGAGTGTCCTCTGCATCCTGTCTTTGCATTTCATATGGTGGTTACAGTTGGGACAGCCATAAGAAGAAGACCCATCATCTTGTTTATGCTTCCATTAATAAACAATGGAAAGGTCTTTGTCTTGAATCCAAGGTACTCTTCTTAAATAATCTAAAGTTATTGCCTCTAATGTGCTTGTTGTTATGCTTGAGTGTTTGTTTTGTTATTCATTTGGACTGTTTAGTTGTGATTATCTATTGTGTGCATTGGTTGATGCTGTAAGGACTAAATCAATGATTTGATCTTCCAAGTATCAACATAGTATCAAAAGCCAATTGTTTTCAAAAAGCATCTTTCTGGTACACTCTACTATTTCACCATTTCTTTATTAGCTTAACTTAGTTATATAAAGCATGTGTATGTGTGTGTGTGGGGGGAATAAAGTCTGGAAATAAGAATGTGTTAATTTAATATAGAAGCAATGTGTTCCAAATGATAGGATTTGAATTTACTGTGGTGTCTTTGCAATTATGGTTATGAGTTGCTATCTAAGAAGCTTAGACACGGACATAGACACGACATGAGACATGTCAATTCTTGAAACTTTAGGACACGACATGATGGGGATATGAAAATTAATTGGCTTTTGATATTATGTTTGAGTGGTGTTAGTTTAGAGATGAAAAAAAAAAAAAAAAAAAAAAAAAAAAAAAAAAAAAAAAAAAAAAAAATTCCTGACACGACCAGCGCAGGCTCCGAATCCACGGACTACTTCTTTCTTGAATTCTTCAATCAGCTACAAGCTCCCCGCTTGCTTTTCTTTTTAAGTTCCAATGGTTGCAACTATAATGATCTTCAAGATGTTGAAATCATCTCTACCTTGAAAACCCTAAGTTTTGTGTAAAGGAAGTCTCCTCAAAGATCTCACACGAGATTCACACACAAACAGCAATGTATGAGCAACAAAGCAATATGGACAACCATCAAAAACGTGACTAGGGTTTAGTTTATATACCTAGGGTAAAAACACAAAACCCTAAACTTTAATGAAGTAGGGCTGAGTTGGAAAATCTGCTAGAAAATTCAACCTGTGCGATTTTCGATCGATCGAGTCTATTCTTCGATCGATCGAGCCAGGCCGAAAGTCCCAAGTACTTCTGCAGCCACTCGATTCCAACTTTACAATATTAAACCAACTTTGAGCAATTCTAAACAAGACTAAATACACTGTTTTGATCATGGTTTGCCAACATTACAAATTAGAGTTCTAAATACAAAACTCCTAAGACCTTAGAACCTAACAAACTCCCCTTTGGCAATCCGTGACAAAACCCTAATTCACAGCTCAAAGTTTTACAAATAAAAAGCCCTTTACAAAGGTAATGCTCGTAAAATCAAATTCAGCCTAACTACTATCCATCAGTTGCAAGTGTAGACAGCAGCTTAGTTGAATCAACCTGTATATTCCTGAAATACTCAACAAACGCATAAACGCATGTGTGACAGAAAAGAGTAAAAACAACAGGTATAACATTCTTGTAAGATCCACACAACACAAAATAAAGACATATAAAATGACAAGTCATAAATATAAATCAATACGCAGTGAATCATAAAGCAACAAGAATCAATAAAAAATAAATGTATATCAAACAATGTTACTCCCCCTAACATGAATATCCAAAAAAAATGATATAGATAGTGAAGCACCTAGATACAATCTAAAACAATATCTCCCCCTAACAACAAGAATCTCCACAAGACAAAACTCCAAGTCAAAACTCCACTCCCCCTTTTGTGACGGAATGCCAAAGAGCAATCATGAGTCGCCATCAAAAGAAGGTGGTGAGGAAGAATGAAGACGTGCGAAATCCACTCGAAGAGCACGAATCTCATCCAGCAAGTCCACCAAAATCTGACCATGAGCCTGCTGAACAGTCATGACAGTCTCCAAAGTACGACGAACATCAAAAGTCGGCCGAAGGAGGTGAAGGAACATCGAGCGAGCAGCGC